>NW_028133028.1:0-238000 GCF_964374135.1 Grampus griseus
CCCCGAAGCCTGACCCTCACCCGTCCCCTAATCCTAACGCGTACGCTGACACTAACCCGCGCCCTCAAACGTACGCTCCCCCTAAAGAGTTGTCGTGCCCTCACCTGGACCCTAAACCGTCCCTGTCCCCTAACCCTAACCCTAGCCCGAACCCTAACCCTAACCCTTCACCGAAGCCTGACCCTCACCCGTCCCCTAATCCTAACCCGTACGCTGACACTAACCCACACCCTCACACGTACGCTCCCCCTAAAGCGTTGTCGTACCCTCACCTGGACCCTAAACCATCCCCGTCCCCTAACCCGAACCCTAGCCCGAACCCTAACCCTAACCCTTCCCCGAAGCCTGACCCTCACCCGTCCCCTAATCCTAACCCGTACGCTGACACTAACCCGTGCCCTCACACGTACGCTCCCCCTAAAGCGTTGTCGTGCCCTCACCTGGACCCTAAACCGTCCCCGTCCCCTAACCCTAACCCTAGCCCGAACCCTAACCCTAACCCTTCACCGAAGCCTGACCCTCACCCGTCCCCTAATCCTAACCCGTACGCTGACACTAACCCGCGCCCTCACACGTACGCTCCCCCTAAAGCGTTCTCGTACCCTCACCTGGACCCTAAACCGTCCCCTCCCCTAAACCTAACCCTAGCCCGAACCCTAACCCTAACCCTTCCCCGAAGCCTGACCCTCACCCGTCCCCTAATCCTAACCCGTACGCTGACACTAACCCGCTCCCTCACACGTACGCTCCCCCTAAAGCGTTGTCGTACCCTTACCTGGACCCTAAACAGTCCCCGTCCCCTAACCCTAACCCTAGCCCGAACCCTAACCCTAACCCTTCCCCGAAGCCTGACCCTCACCCGTCCCCTAATCCTAACCCGTACGCTGACACTAACCCGCGCCCTCACATGTACGCTCCCCCTAAAGCGTTTTCGTGCCCTCACCTGGACCCTAAACCGTCCCCGTACCCTAACCCTAACCGTAGCCCGAACCCTAACCCTAACCCTTCCCCGAAGCCAGACCATCACCCGTCCCCTAATCCTAACCCGTACGCTGACACTAACCCGCGCCCTCACACGTACGCTCCCCCTAAAGCGTTGTCGTGCCCTCACCTGGACCCTAAACCGTCCCCGTCCCCTAACCCTAACCCTAGCCCGAACCCTAACCCTAACCCTTCCCCGAAGCCTGACCCTCACCCGTCCCCTAATCCTAACCCGTACGCTGACACTAACCCGCGCCCTCACACGTATGCTCCCCCTAAAGCGTTGTCGTTCCCTCACCTGGACGCTAAACTGTCCCCGTCCCCTAACCCTAACCCTAGCCCGAACCCTAACCCGAACACTTCCCCGAAGCCTGACCCTCACCCGTCCCCTAATCCTAACCCGTACGCTGACACTAACCCACGCCCTCACACGTACGCTCCCCCAAAGCATTGTCGTGCCCTCACCTGGACCCTAAACCGTCTCTGTCCCCTAACCCTAACCCTAGCCCGAACCCTAACCCTAACCCTTCCCCGAAACCTGACCCTCACCCGTCCCCTAATCCTAATTCCTACGCTGACACTAACCCGCGCCCTCACATGTGCGCTCCCCCTAAAGCGTTGTCGTGCCCTCACCTGGACCCTAAACCGTCCCCGTCCCCTAACCCTAACCCTAGCCCGAACCCTAACCCTAAAACTTCCCCGAAGCCTGACCCTCACCCGTCCCCTAATCCTAACCCGTACGCTGACACTAACCCGCGCCCTCACACGTACGCTCCCCCTAAAGCGTTGTCGTGCCCTCACCTGGACCCTAAACCGTCCCCGTCCCCTAACCCTAACCCTAGCCCGAACCCTAACCCTAACCCTTCCCCGAAGCCTGACCCTCACCCGTCCCCTAATCCTAACCCGTACGCTGACACTAACCCGCGCCCTCACACGTACGCTCCCCCTAAAGCGTTGTCGTGCCCTCACCTGGACCCTAAACCGTCCCCGTCCCCTAACCCTAACCCTAGCCCGAACCCTAACCCTAACACTTCCCCGAAGCCTGACCCTCACCCGTCCCCTAATCCTAACCCGTACGCTGACACTAACCCGCGCCCTCAAACGTACGCTCCCCCTAAAGAGTTGTCGTGCCCTCACCTGGACCCTAAACCGTCCCCGTCCCCTAACCCTAACCCTAGCCCGAACCCTAACCCTAACCCTTCACCGAAGCCTGACCCTCACCCGTCCCCTAATCCTAACCCGTACGCTGACACTAACCCGCACCCTCACACGTACGCTCCCCCTAAAGCGTTGTCGTACCCTCACCTGGACCCTAAACCATCCCCGTCCCCTAACCCTAACCCTAGCCCGAACCCTAACCCTAACCCTTCCCCGAAGCCTGACCCTCACCCGTCCCCTAATCCTAACCCGTACGCTGACACTAACCCGTACCCTCACACGTACGCTCCCCCTAAAGCGTTGTCGTGCCCTCACCTGGACCCTAAACCGTCCCCGTCCCCTAACCCTAACCCTAGCCCGAACCCTAACCCTAACCCTTCACCGAAGCCTGACCCTCACCCGTCCCCTAATCCTAACCCGTACGCTGACACTAACCCGCGCCCTCACACGTGCGCTCCCCCTAAAGCGTTCTCGTACCCTCACCTGTACCCTAAACCGTCCCCGTCCCCTAACCCTAACCCTAGCCCGAACCCTAACCCTAACCCTTCCCCGAAGTCTGACCCACACCCGTCCCCTAATCCTAACCCGTACGCTGACACTAACCCGCGCCCTCACCCGTATGCTCCCCCTAAAGCGTTCTCGTACCCTCACCTGGACCCTAAACCGTCCCCTCCCCTAAACCTAACCCTAGCCCGAACCCTAACCCTAACCCTTCCCCGAAGCCTGACCCTCACCCGTCCCCTAATCCTAACCCGTACGCTGACACTAACCCGCGCCCTCACACGTACGCTCCCCCTAAAGCGTTGTCGTGCCCTCACCTGGACCCTAAACAGTCCCCGTCCCCTAACCCTAACCCTAGCCCGAACCCTAACCCTAACCCTTCCCCGAAGCCTGACCCTCACCCGTCCCCTAATCCTAACCCGTACGCTGACACTAACCCGCGCCCTCACACGTACGCTCCCCCTAAAGCGTTGTCGTGCCCTCACCTGGACCCTAAACCGTCCCCGTCCCCTAACCCTAACCCTAGCCCGAACCCTAACCCTAACACTTCACCGAAGCCTGACCCTCACCCGTCCCCTAATCCTAACCCGTACGCTGACACTAACCCGCGCCCTCAAACGTACGCTCCCCCTAAAGAGTTGTCGTGCCCTCACCTGGACCCTAAACCGTCCCCGTCCCCTAACCCTAACCCTAGCCCGAACCCTAACCCTAACCCTTCACCGAAGCCTGACCCTCACCCGTCCCCTAATCCTAACCCGTACGCTGACACTAACCCGCACCCTCACACGTACGCTCCCCCTAAAGCGTTGTCGTACCCTCACCTGGACCCTAAACCATCCCCGTCCCCTAACCCTAACCCTAGCCCGAACCCTAACCCTAACCCTTCCCCGAAGCCTGACCCTCACCCGTCCCCTAATCCTAACCCGTACGCTGACACTAACCCGTGCCCTCACACGTACGCTCCCCCTAAAGCGTTGTCGTGCCCTCACCTGGACCCTAAACCATCCCCGTCCCCTAACCCTAACCCTAGCCCGAACCCTAACCCTAACCCTTCACCGAAGCCTGACCCTCACCCGTCCCCTAATCCTAACCCGTACGCTGACACTAACCCGCGCCCTCACACGTACGCTCCCCCTAAAGCGTTCTCGTACCCTCACCTGGACCCTAAACCGTCCCCTCCCCTAAACCTAACCCTAGCCCGAACCCTAACCCTAACCCTTCCCCGAAGCCTGACCCTCACCCGTCCCCTAATCCTAACCCGTACGCTGACACTAACCCGCGCCCTCACACGTACGCTCCCCCTAAAGCGTTGTCGTACCCTCACCTGGACCCTAAACAGTCCCCGTCCCCTAACCCTAACCCTAGCCCGAACCCTAACCCTAACCCTTCCCCGAAGCCAGACCATCACCCGTCCCCTAATCCTAACTCGTACGCTGACACTAACCCGCGCCCTCACACGTACGCTCCCCCTAAAGCGTTGTCGTGCCCTCACCTGGACCCTAAACCGTCCCCGTCCCCTAACCCTAACCCTAGCCCGAACCCTAACCCTAACCCTTCCCCGAAGCCTGACCCTCACCCGTCCCCTAATCCTAACCCGTACGCTGACACTAACCCGCGCCCTCAAACGTACGCTCCCCCTAAAGAGTTGTCATCCCCTCACCTGGACCCTAAACCGTCCCCGTCCCCTAACCCTAACCCTAGCCCGAACCCTAACCCTAACCCTTCACTGAAGCCTGACCCTCACCCGTCCCCTAATCCTAACCCGTACGCTGACACTAACCCGCACCCTCACACGTACGCTCCCCCTAAAGCGTTGTCGTACCCTCACCTGGACCCTAAACCGTCCCCGTCCCCTAACCCTAACCCTAGCCCGAACCCTAACCCTAACCCTTCCCCGAAGCCTGACCCTCACCCGGCCCCTAATCCTAACCCGTACGCTGACACTAACCCGCGCCCTCACACGTACGCTCCCCCTAAAGCGTTCTCGTACCCTCACCTGGACCCTAAACCGTCCCCGTCCCCTAACCCTAACCCTAGTCCGAACCCTAACCCTAACCCTTCCCCGAAGCCTGACTCTCACCCGTCCCCTAATCCTAACCCGTACGCTGACACTAACCCGCGCCCTCACACGTACGCTCCCCCTAAAGCGTTGTCGTACCCTCACCTGGACCCTAAACCGTCCCCGTACCCTAACCCTAACCCTAGCCCGAACCCTAACCCTAACCCTTCCCCGAAGCCTCACCCTCACCCGTCCCCTAATCCTAACCCGTACGCTGACACTAACCCGCGCCCTCACACGTACGCTCCCCCTAAAGCGTTGTCGTACCCTCACCTGGACCCTAAACCGTCCCCGTACCCTAACCCTAACCCTAGCCCGAACCCTAACCCTAACCCTTCCCCGAAGCCAGACCATCACCCGTCCCCTAATCCTAACCCGTACGCTGACACTAACCCGCGCCCTCACACGTACGCTCCCCCTAAAGCGTTGTCGTGCCCTCACCTGGACCCTAAACCGTCCCCGTCCCCTAACCCTAACCCTAACCCGAACCCTAACCCTAAAACTTCCCCGAAGCCTGACCCTCACCCGTCCCCTAATCCTAACCCGTACGCTGACACTAACCCGCGCCCTCACACGTACGCTCCCCCTAAAGCGTTGTCGTGCCCTCACCTGGACCCTAAACCGTCCCCGTCCCCTAACCCTAACCCTAGCCCGAACCCTAACCCTAACCCTTCCCCGAAGCCTGACCCTCACCCGTCCCCTAATCCTAAACCGTACGCTGACACTAACCCGCGCCCTCACACGTACGCTCCCCCTAAAGCGTTCTCGTACCCTCACCTGGACCCTAAACCGTCCCCTCCCCTAAACCTAACCCTAGCCCGAACCCTAACCCTAACCGTTCCCCGAAGCCTGACCCTCACCCGTCCCCTAATCCTAACCCGTATGCTGACACTAACCCGCGCCCTCACACGTACGCTCCCCCTAAAGCGTTGTCGTACCCTCACCTGGACCCTAAACAGTCCCCGTCCCCTAACCCTAACCCTAGCCCGAACCCTAACCCTAACCCTTCCCCGAAGCCTGACCCTCACCCGTCCCCTAATCCTAACCCGTACGCTGACACTAACCCGCGCCCTCACATGTACGCTCCCCCTAAAGCGTTTTCGTGCCCTCACCTGGACCCTAAACCGTCCCCGTACCCTAACCCTAACCCTAGCCCGAACCCTAACCCTAAACCTTCCCCGAAGCCAGACCATCACCCGTCCCCTAATCCTAACCCGTACGCTGACACTAACCCGCGCCCTCACACGTACGCTCCCCCTAAAGCGTTGTCGTGCCCTCACCTGGACCCTAAACCGTCCCCGTCCCCTAACCCTAACCCTAGCCCGAACCCTAACCCTAAAACTTCCCCGAAGCCTGACCCTCACCCGTCCCCTAATCCTAACCCGTACGCTGACACTAACCCGCGACCTCACACGTACGCTCCCCCTAAAGCGTTGTCGTGCCCTCACCTGGACCCTAAACCGTCCCCGTCCCCTAACCCTAACCCTAGCCCGAACCCTAACCCTAACCCTTCCCCGAAGCCTGACCCTCACCCGTCCCCTAATCCTAACCCGTACGCTGACACTAACCCGCGCCCTCACACGTACGCTCCCCCTAAAGCGTTGTCGTGCCCTCACCTGGACGCTAAACCGTCCCCGTCCCCTAACCCTAACCCTAGCCCGAACCCTAAACCTAACCCTTCCCCGAAGCCTGACACTCACTCGTCCCCTAATCCTAACCCGTACGCTGACACTAACCCGCGCCCTCACACGTATGCTCCCCCTAAAGCGTTGTCGTGCCCTCACCTGGACCCAAAACCGTCCCCGTCCCCTAAACCTAACCCTAGCCCGAACCCTAACCCTAACCCTTCCCCGAAGCCTGACCCTCACCCGTCCCCTAATCCTAACCCGTACGCTGACAATAACCCGCGCCCTCACACGTACGCTCCCCCTAAAGCGTTGTCGTGCCCTCACCTGGACCCTAAACCGTCCCCGTCCCCTAACCCTAACCCTAGCCCGAACCCTAACCCTAACACTTCACCGAAGCCTGACCCTCACCCGTCCCCTAATCCTAACCCGTACGCTGACACTAACCCGCGCCCTCAAACGTACGCTCCCCCTAAAGAGTTGTCGTGCCCTCACCTGGACCCTAAACCGTCCCCGTCCCCTAACCCTAACCCTAGCCCGAACCCTAACCCTAACCCTTCACCGAAGCCTGACCCTCACCCGTCCCCTAATCCTAACCCGTACGCTGACACTAACCCGCACCCTCACACGTACGCTCCCCCTAAAGCGTTGTCGTACCCTCACCTGGACCCTAAACCATCCCCGTCCCCTAACCCTAACCCTAGCCCGAACCCTAACCCTAACCCTTCCCCGAAGCCTGACCCTCACCCGTCCCCTAATCCTAACCCGTACGCTGACACTAACCCGTGCCCTCACACGTACGCTCCCCCTAAAGCGTTGTCGTGCCCTCACCTGGACCCTAAACCATCCCCGTCCCCTAACCCTAACCCTAGCCCGAACCCTAACCCTAACCCTTCACCGAAGCCTGACCCTCACCCGTCCCCTAATCCTAACCCGTACGCTGACACTAACCCGCGCCCTCACACGTACGCTCCCCCTAAAGCGTTCTCGTACCCTCACCTGGACCCTAAACCGTCCCCTCCCCTAAACCTAACCCTAGCCCGAACCCTAACCCTAACCCTTCCCCGAAGCCTGACCCTCACCCGTCCCCTAATCCTAACCCGTACGCTGACACTAACCCGCGCCCTCACACGTACGCTCCCCCTAAAGCGTTGTCGTACCCTCACCTGGACCCTAAACAGTCCCCGTCCCCTAACCCTAACCCTAGCCCGAACCCTAACCCTAACCCTTCCCCGAAGCCTGACCCTCACCCGTCCCCTAATCCTAACCCGTACGCTGACACTAACCCGCGCCCTCACATGTACGCTCCCCCTAAAGCGTTTTCGTGCCCTCACCTGGACCCTAAACCGTCCCCGTACCCTAACCCTAACCCTAGCCCGAACCCTAACCCTAACCCTTCCCCGAAGCCAGACCATCACCCGTCCCCTAATCCTAACCCGTACGCTGACACTAACCCGCGCCCTCACACGTACGCTCCCCCTAAAGAGTTGTCATGCCCTCACCTGGACCCTAAACCGTCCCCGTCCCCTAACCCTAACCCTAGCCCGAACCCTAACCCTAACCCTTCACTGAAGCCTGACCCTCACCCGTCCCCTAATCCTAACCCGTACGCTGACACTAACCCGCACCCTCACACGTACGCTCCCCCTAAAGCGTTGTCGTACCCTCACCTGGACCCTAAACCGTCCCCGTCCCCTAACCCTAACCCTAGCCCGAACCCTAACCCTAACCCTTCCCCGAAGCCTGACCCTCACCCGGCCCCTAATCCTAACCCGTACGCTGACACTAACCCGCGCCCTCACACGTACGCTCCCCCTAAAGCGTTCTCGTACCCTCACCTGGACCCTAAACCGTCCCCGTCCCCTAACCCTAACCCTAGTCCGAACCCTAACCCTAAACCTTCCCCGAAGCCTGACTCTCACCCGTCCCCTAATCCTAACCCGTATGCTGACACTAACCCGCGCCCTCACACGTACGCTCCCCCTAAAGCGTTGTCGTACCCTCACCTGGACCCTAAACCGTCCCCGTCCCCTAACCCTAACCCTAGCCCGAACACTAACCCTAACACTTCCCCGAAGCCTGACCCTCACCCGTCCCCTAATCCTAACCCGTACGCTGACACTAACCCGCGCCCTCACACGTACGCTCCCCCTAAAGCGTTGTCGTGCCCTCACCTGGACCCTAAACCGTCCCCGTCCCCTAACCCTAACCCTAGCCCGAACCCTAACCCTAACCCTTCACCGAAGCCTGACCCTCACCCGTCCCCTAATCCTAACCCGTACGCTGACACTAACCCGCACCCTCACACGTACGCTCCCCCTAAAGTGTTGTCGTACCCTCACCTGGACCCTAAACCATCCCCGTCCCCTAACCCTAACCCTAGCCCGAACCCTAACCCTAACCCTTCCCCGAAGCCTGACCCTCACCCGTCCCCTAATCCTAACCCGTACGCTGACACTAACCCGTGCCCTCACACGTACGCTCCCCCTAAAGCGTTGTCGTGCCCTCACCTGGACCCTAAACCATCCCCGTCCCCTAACCCTAACCCTAGCCCGAACCCTAACCCTAACCCTTCACCGAAGCCTGACCCTCACCCGTCCCCTAATCCTAACCCGTACGCTGACACTAACCCGCGCCCTCACACGTACGCTCCCCCTAAAGCGTTCTCGTACCCTCACCTGGACCCTAAACCGTCCCCTCCCCTAAACCTAACCCTAGCCCGAACCCTAACCCTAACCCTTCCCCGAAGCCTGACCCTCACCCGTCCCCTAATCCTAACCCGTACGCTGACACTAACCCGCGCCCTCACACGTACGCTCCCCCTAAAGCGTTGTCGTGCCCTCACCTGTACCCAAAACCGTCCCAGTCCCCTAAACCTAACCCTAGCCCGAACCCTAACCCTAACCCTTCCCCGAAGCCTGACCCTCACCCGTCCCCTAATCCTAACACGTACGCTGACACTAACCCGCACCCTCACACGTACGCTCCCCCTAAAGCGTTGTCGTACCCACACCTGGACCCTAAACCATCCCCGTCCCCTAACCCTAACCCTAGCCCGAACCCTAACCCTAACCCTTCCCCGAAGCCTGACCCTCACCCGTCCCCTAATCCTAACCCGTACGCTGACACTAACCCGTGCCCTCACACGTACGCTCCCCCTAAAGCGTTGTCGTGCCCTCACCTGGACCCTAAACCATCCCCGTCCCCTAACCCTAACCCTAGCCCGAACCCTAACCCTAACCCTTCACCGAAGCCTGACCCTCACCCGTCCCCTAATCCTAACCCGTACGCTGACACTAACCCGCGCCCTCACACGTACGCTCCCCCTAAAGCGTTCTCGTACCCTCACCTGGACCCTAAACCGTCCCCTCCCCTAAACCTAACCCTAGCCCGAACCCTAACCCTAACCCTTTCCCGAAGCCTGACCCTCACCCGTCCCCTAATCCTAACCCGTACGCTGACACTAACCCGCGCCCTCACACGTACGCTCCCCCTAAAGCGTTGTCGTACCCTCACCTGGACCCTAAACAGTCCCCGTCCCCTAACCCTAACCCTAGCCCGAACCCTAACCCTAACCCTTCACTGAAGCCTGACCCTCACCCGTCCCCTAATCCTAACCCGTACGCTGACACTAACCCGCACCCTCACACGTACGCTCCCCCTAAAGCGTTGTCGTACCCTCACCTGGACCCTAAACCGTCCCCGTCCCCTAACCCTAACCCTAGCCCGAACCCTAACCCTAACCCTTCCCCGAAGCCTGACCCTCACCCGGCCCCTAATCCTAACCCGTACGCTGACACTAACCCGCGCCCTCACACGTACGCTCCCCCTAAAGCGTTCTCGTACCCTCACCTGGACCCTAAACCGTCCCCGTCCCCTAACCCTAACCCTAGTCCGAACCCTAACCCTAACCCTTCCCCGAAGCCTGACTCTCACCCGTCCCCTAATCCTAACCCGTATGCTGACACTAACCCGCGCCCTCACACGTACGCTCCCCCTAAAGCGTTGTCGTACCCTCTCCTGGACCCTAAACCGTCCCCGTCCCCTAACCCTAACCCTAGCCCGAACACTAACCCTAACACTTCCCCGAAGCCTGACCCTCACCCGTCCCCTAATCCTAACCCGTACGCTGACACTAACCCGCGCCCTCACACGTACGCTCCCCCTAAAGCGTTGTCGTGCCCTCACCTGGACCCTAAACCGTCCCCGTCCCCTAACCCTAACCCTAGCCAAAACCCTAAACGTAACCCTTCCCCGAAGCCTGACCCTCACCCGTCCCCTAATCCTAACCCGTACGCTGACACTAACCCGCGCCCTCACACGTACGCTCCCCCTAAAGCGTTGTCGTGTCCTCACCTGGACCCTAAACAGTCCCCGTCCCCTAACCCTAACCCTAGCCCGAACCCTAACCCTAACCCTTCCCCGAAGCCTGACCCTCACCCGTCCCCTAATCCTAACCCGTACGCTGACACTAACCCGCGCCCTCACACGTACGCTCCCCCTAAAGCGTTCTCGTACCCTCACCTGGACCCTAAACCGTCCCCGTCCCCTAACCCTAACCCTAGCCCGAACCCTAACCCTAACCCTTCCCCGAAGCCTGACCCTCACCCGTCCCCTAATCCTAACCCGTACACTGACACTAATCCACGCCCTCACACGTACGCTCCCCCTAAAGCGTTGTCGTACCCTCACCTGGACCCTAAACCGTCACCGTCCCCTAACCCTAACCCTAGCCCGAACCCTAACCCTAACCCTTCACCGAAGCCTGACCCTCACCCGTCCCCTAATCCTAACCTGTACGCTGACACTAACCCACGCCCTCACACGTACGCTCCCCCTAAAACGTTGTCGAGCCCTCACCTGGACCCTAAACCGTCACCGTCCCCTAACCCTAACCCTAGCCCGAACCCTAACCCTAACCCTTCCCTGAAGCCTGACCCTCACCCGTCCCCTAATCCTAACCCGTACGCTGACACTAACCCGCGCCCTCACACGTACGCTCCCCCTAAAGCGTTGTCGTGCCCTCACCTGGACGCTAAACCGTCCCCGTCCCCTAACCCTAACACTAGCCCGAACCCTAAACCTAACCCTTCCCCGAAGCCTGACACTCACTCGTCCCCTAATCCTAACCCGTACGCTGACACTAACCCGCGCCCTCACACGTATGCTCCCCCTAAAGCGTTGTCGTGCCCTCACCTGGACCCAAAACCGTCCCCGTCCCCTAAACCTAACCCTAGCCCGAACCCTAACCCTAACCCTTCCCCGAAGCCTGACCCTCACCCGTCCCCTAATCCTAACCCGTACGCTGACAATAACCCGCGCCCTCACACGTACGCTCCCCCTAAAGCGTTGTCGTGCCCTCACCTGGACCCTAAACCGTCCCCGTCCCCTAACCCTAACCCTAGCCCGAGCCCTAACCCTAACACTTCACCGAAGCCTGACCCTCACCCGTCCCCTAATCCTAACCCGTACGCTGACACTAACCCGCGCCCTCAAACGTACGCTCCCCCTAAAGAGTTGTCGTGCCCTCACCTGGACCCTAAACCGTCCCCGTCCCCTAACCCTAACCCTAGCCCGAACCCTAACCCTAACCCTTCACCGAAGCCTGACCCTCACCCGTCCCCTAATCCTAACCCGTACGCTGACACTAACCCGCACCCTCACACGTACGCTCCCCCTAAAGCGTTGTCGTACCCTCACCTGGACCCTAAACCATCCCCGTCCCCTAACCGTAACCCTAGCCCGAACCCTAACCCTAACCCTTCCCCGAAGCCTGACCCTCACCCGTCCCCTAATCCTAACCCGTACGCTGACACTAACCCGTGCCCTCTCACGTACGCTCCCCCTAAAGCGTTGTCGTGCCCTCACCTGGACCCTAAACCATCCCCGTCCCCTAACCCTAACCCTAGCCCGAACCCTAACCCTAACCCTTCACCGAAGCCTGACCCTCACCCGTCCCCTAATCCTAACCCGTACGCTGACACTAACCCGCGCCCTCACACGTACGCTCCCCCTAAAGCGTTCTCGTACCCTCACCTGGACCCTAAACCGTCCCCTCCCCTAAACCTAACCCTAGCCCGAACCCTAACCCTAACCCTTCCCCGAAGCCTGACCCTCACCCGTCCCCTAATCCTAACCCGTACGCTGACACTAACCCGCGCCCTCACACGTACGCTCCCCCTAAAGCGTTGTCGTACCCTCACCTGGACCCTAAACAGTCCCCGTCCCCTAACCCTAACCCTAGCCCGAACCCTAACCCTAACCCTTCCCCGAAGCCTGACCCTCACCCGTCCCCTAATCCTAACCCGTACGCTGACACTAACCCGCGCCCTCACATGTACGCTCCCACTAAAGCGTTTTCGTGCCCTAACCTGGACCCTAAACCGTCCCCGTACCCTAACCCTAACCCTAGCCCGAACCCTAACCCTAACCCTTCCCCGAAGCCAGACCATCACCCGTCGCCTAATCCTAACCCGTACGCTGACACTAACCCGCGCCCTCACACGTACGCTCCCCCTAAAGCGTTGTCGTGCCCTCACCTGGACCCTAAACCGTCCCCGTCCCCTAACCCTAACCCTAGCCCGAACCCTAACCCTAACCCTTCCCCGAAGCCTGACCCTCACCCGTCCCCTAATCCTAACCCGTACGCTGACACTAACCCGCGCCCTCAAACGTACGCTCCCCCTAAAGAGTTGTCATGCCCTCACCTGGACCCTAAACCGTCCCCGTCCCCTAACCCTAACCCTAGCCCGAACCCTAACCCTAACCCTTCCCCGAAGCCTGACCCTCACCCGGCCCCTAATCCTAACCCGTACGCTGACACTAACCTGCGCCCTCACACGTACGCTCCCCCTAAAGCGTTCTCGTACCCTCACCTGGACCCTAAACCGTCCCCGTCCCCTAACCCTAACCCTAGTCCGAACCCTAACCCTAACCCTTCCCCGAAGCCTGACTCTCACCCGTCCCCTAATCCTAACCCGTATGCTGACACTAACCCGCGCCCTCACACGTACGCTCCCCCTAAAGCGTTGTCGTACCCTCACCTGGACCCTAAACCGTCCCCGTCCCCTAACCCTAACCCTAGCCCGAACACTAACCCTAACACTTCCCCGAAGCCTGACCCTCACCCGTCCCCTAATCCTAACCCGTACCCTGACACTAACCCGCGCCCTCACACGTACGCTCCCCCTAAAGCGTTGTCGTGCCCTCACCTGGACCCTAAACCGTCCCCGTCCCCTAACCCTAACCCTAGCCAAAACCCTAACCCTAACCCTTCCCCGAAGCCTGACCCTCACCCGTCCCCTAATCCTAACCCGTACGCTGACACTAACCCGCGCCCTCACACGTACGCTCCCCCTAAAGCGTTGTCGTGTCCTCACCTGGACCCTAAACCGTCCCCGTCCCCTAACCCTAACCCTAGCCCGAACCCTAACCCTAACCCTTCCCCGAAGCCTGACCCTCACCCGTCCCCTAATCCTAACCCGTACGCTGACACTAACCCGCGCCCTCACACGTACGCTCCCCCTAAAGCGTTCTCGTACCCTCACCTGGACCCTAAACCGTCCCCGTCCCCTAACCCTAACCCTAGCCCGAACCCTAACCCTAACCCTTCCCCGAAGCCTGACCCTCACCCGTCCCCTAATCCTAACCCGTACACTGACACTAATCCACGCCCTCACACGTACGCTCCCCATAAAGCGTTCTCGTACCCTCACCTGGACCCTAAACCGTCCCCGTCCCCTAACCCTAACCCTAGCCCGAACTCTAACCCTAACACTTCCCCGAAGCCTGACCCTCATCCGTCCCCTAATCCTAACCCGTACGCTGACACTAACCCACGCCCTCACACGTACGCTCCCCCTAAAGCGTTGTCGTACCCTCACCTGGACCCTAAACCGTCACCGTCCCCTAACCCTAACCCTAGCCCGAACCCTAACCCTAACCCTTCACCGAAGCCTGACCCTCACCCGTCCCCTAATCCTAACCTGTACGCTGACACTAACCCACGCCCTCACACGTACGCTCCCCCTAAAACGTTGTCGAGCCCTCACCTGGACCCTAAACCGTCACCGTCCCCTAACCCTAACCCTAGCCCGAACCCTAACCCTAACCCTTCCCCGAAGCCTGAGCCTCACCCGTCCCCTAATCCTAACCCGTACGCTGACACTAACCCGCGCCCTCACACGTACGCTCCCCCTAAAGCGTTGTTGTGCCCTCACCTGGACGCTAAACCGTCCCCGTCCCCTAACCCTAACCCTAGCCCGAACCCTAAACCTAACCCTTCCCCGAAGCCTGACACTCACTCGTCCCCTAATCCTAACCCGTACGCTGACACTAACCCGCGCCCTCACACGTATGCTCCCCCTAAAGCGTTGTCGTGCCCTCACCTGGACCCAAAACCGTCCCCGTCCCCTAAACCTAACCCTAGCCCGAACCCTAACCCTAACCCTTCCCCGAAGCCTGACCCTCACCCGTCCCCTAATCCTAACCCGTACGCTGACAATAACCCGCGCCCTCACACGTACGCTCCCCCTAAAGCGTTGTCGTGCCCTCACCTGGACCCTAAACCGTCCCCGTCCCTTAACCCTAACCCTAGCCCGAACCCTAACCCTAACACTTCACCGAAGCCTGACCCTCACCCGTCCCCTAATCCTAACCCGTACGCTGACACTAACCCGCGCCCTCAAACGTACGCTCCCCCTAAAGAGTTGTCGTGCCCTCACCTGGACCCTAAACCGTCCCCGTCCCCTAACCCTAACCCTAGCCCGAACCCTAACCCTAACACTTCACCGAAGCCTGACCCTCACCCGTCCCCTAATCCTAACACGTACGCTGACACTAACCCGCACCCTCACACGTACGCTCCCCCTAAAGCGTTGTCGTACCCTCACCTGGACCCTAAACCATCCCCGTCCCCTAACCCTAACCCTAGCCCGAACCCTAACCCTAACCCTTCCCCGAAGCCTGACCCTCACCCGTCCCCTAATCCTAACCCGTACGCTGACACTAACCCGTGCCCTCACACGTACGCTCCCCCTAAAGCGTTGTCGTGCCCTCACCTGGACCCTAAACCATCCCCGTCCCCTAACCCTAACCCTAGCCCGAACCCTAACCCTAACCCTTCACCGAAGCCTGACCCTCACCCGTCCCCTAATCCTAACCCGTACGCTGACACTAACCCGCGCCCTCACACGTACACTCCCCCTAAAGCGTTCTCGTACCCTCACCTGGACCCTAAACCGTCCCCTCCCCTAAACCTAACCCTAGCCCGAACCCTAACCCTAACCCTTTCCCGAAGCCTGACCCTCACCCGTCCCCTAATCCTAACCCGTACGCTGACACTAACCCGCGCCCTCACACGTACGCTCCCCCTAAAGCGTTGTCGTACCCTCACCTGGACCCTAAAGAGTCCCCGTCCCCTAACCCTAACCCTAGCCCGAACCCTAACCCTAACACTTCCCCGAAGCCTGACCCTCACCCGTCCCCTAATCCTAACCCGTACGCTGACACTAACCCGCGCCCTCACATGTACGCTCCCCCTAAAGCGTTTTCGTGCCCTCACCTGGACCCTAAACCGTCCCCGTACCCTAACCCTAACCCTAGCCCGAACCCTAACCCTAACCCTTCCCCGAAGCCAGACCATCACCCGTCCCCTAATCCTAACCCGTACGCTGACACTAACCCGCGCCCTCACACGTACGCTCCCCCTAAAGCGTTGTCGTGCCCTCACCTGTACCCTAAACCGTCCCCGTCCCCTAACCCTAACCCTAGCCCGAACCCTAACCCTAACCCTTCCCCGAAGCCTGACCCTCACCCGTCCCCTAATCCTAACCCGTACGCTGACACTAACCCGCGCCCTCAAACGTACGCTCCCCCTAAAGAGTTGTCATGCCCTCACCTGGACCCTAAACCGTCCCCGTCCCCTAACCCTAACCCTAGCCCGAACCCTAACCCTAACCCTTCACTGAAGCCTGACCCTCACCCGTCCCCTAATCCTAACCCGTACGCTGACACTAACCCGCACCCTCACACGTACGCTCCCCCTAAAGCGTTGTCGTACCCTCACCTGGACCCTAAACCGTCCCCGTCCCCTAACTCTAACCCTAGCCCGAACCCTAACCCTAACCCTTCCCCGAAGCCTGACCCTCACCCGGCCCCTAATCCTAACCCGTACGCTGACACTAACCCGCGCCCTCACACGTACGCTCCCCCTAAAGCGTTGTCGTGTCCTCACCTGGACCCTAAACCGTCCCCGTCCCCTAACCCTAACCCTAGCCCGAACCCTAACCCTAACCCTTCCCCGAAGCCTGACCCTCACCCGTCCCCTAATCCTAACCCGTACGCTGACACTAACCCGCGCCCTCACACGTACGCTCCCCCTAAAGCGTTCTCGTACCCTCACCTGGACCCTAAACCGTCCCCGTCCCCTAACCCTAACCCTAGCCCGAACCCTAACCCTAACCCTTCCCCGAAGCCTGACCCTCACCCGTCCCCTAATCCTAACCCGTACACTGACACTAATCCACGCCCTCACACGTACGCTCCCCATAAAGCGTTCTCGTACCCTCACCTGGACCCTAAACCGTCCCCGTCCCCTAACCCTAACCCTAGCCCGAACTCTAACCCTAACACTTCCCCGAAGCCTGACCCTCACCCGTCCCCTAATCCTAACCCGTACGCTGACACTAACCCGCGCCCTCACATGTACGCTCCCCCTAAAGCGTTCTCGTACCCTCACCTGGACCCTAAACCGTCACCGTCCCCTAACCCTAACCCTAGCCCGAACCCTAACCCTAACCCTTCACCGAAGCCTGACCCTCACCCGTCCCCTAATCCTAACCTGTACGCTGACACTAACCCACGCCCTCACACGTACGCTCCCCCTAAAACGTTGTCGAGCCCTCACCTGGACCCTAAACCGTCCCCGTCCCCTAACCCTAACCCTAGCCCGAACCCTAACCCTAACCCTTCCCCGAAGCCTGACACTCACCCGTCCCCTAATCCTAACCCGTACGCTGACACTAACCCGCGCCCTCACACGTACGCTCCCCCTAAAGCGTTCTCGTACCCTCACCTGGACCCTAAACCGTCCCCTCCCCTAAACCTAACCCTAGCCCGAACCCTAACCCTAACCCTTCCCCGAAGCCTGACCCTCACCCGTCCCCTAATCCTAACCCGTACGCTGACACTAACCCGCGCCCTCACACGTACGCTCCCCCTAAAGCGTTGTCGTACCCTCACCTGGACCCTAAACCGTCCCCGTCCCCTAACCCTAACCCTAGCCCGAACCCTAACCCTAACCCTTCCCCGAAGCCTGACCCTCACCCGGCCCCTAATCCTAACCCGTACGCTGACACTAACCCGCGCCCTCACACGTACGCTCCCCCTAAAGCGTTCTCGTACCCTCACCTGGACCCTAAACCGTCCCCGTCCCCTAACCCTAACCCTAGTCCGAACCCTAACCCTAACCCTTCCCCGAAGCCTGACTCTCACCCGTCCCCTAATCCTAACCCGTATGCTGACACTAACCCGCGCCCTCACACGTACGCTCCCCCTAAAGCGTTGTCGTACCCTCACCTGGACCCTAAACCGTCCCCGTCCCCTAACCCTAACCCTAGCCCGAACACTAACCCTAACACTTCCCCGAAGCCTGACCCTCACCCGTCCCCTAATCCTAACCCGTACGCTGACACTAACCCGCGCCCTCACACGTACGCTCCCCCTAAAGCGTTGTCGTGCCCTCACCTGGACCCTAAACCGTCCCCGTCCCCTAACCCTAACCCTAGCCCGAACCCTAACCCTAACCCTTCACCGAAGCCTGACCCTCACCCGTCCCCTAATCCTAACCCGTACGCTGACACTAACCCGCACCCTCACACGTACGCTCCCCCTAAAGCGTTGTCGTACCCTCACCTGGACCCTAAACCATCCCCGTCCCCTAACCCTAACCCTAGCCCGAACCCTAACCCTAACCCTTCCCCGAAGCCTGACCCTCACCCGTCCCCTAATCCTAACCCGTACGCTGACACTAACCCGTGCCCTCACACGTACGCTCCCCCTAAAGCGTTGTCGTGCCCTCACCTGGACCCTAAACCATCCCCGTCCCCTAACCCTAACCCTAGCCCGAACCCTAACCCTAACCCTTCACCGAAGCCTGACCCTCACCCGTCCCCTAATCCTAACCCGTACGCTGACACTAACCCGCGCCCTCACACGTACGCTCCCCCTAAAGCGTTCTCGTACCCTCACCTGGACCCTAAACCGTCCCCTCCCCTAAACCTAACCCTAGCCCGAACCCTAACCCTAACCCTTCCCCGAAGCCTGACCCTCACCCGTCCCCTAATCCTAACCCGTACGCTGACACTAACCCGCGCCCTCACACGTACGCTCCCCCTAAAGCGTTGTCGTACCCTCACCTGGACCCTAAACAGTCCCCGTCCCCTAACCCTAACCCTAGCCCGAACCCTAACCCTAACCCTTCCCCGAAGCCTGACCCTCACCCGTCCCCTAATCCTAACCCGTACGCTGACACTAACCCGCGCCCTCACATGTACGCTCCCCCTAAAGCGTTTTCGTGCCCTCACCTGGACCCTAAACCATCCCCGTACCCTAACCCTAACCCTAGCCCGAACCCTAACCCTAACCCTTCCCCGAAGCCAGACCATCACCCGTCCCCTAATCCTAACCCGTACGCTGACAGTAACCCACGCCCTCACACGTACGCTCCCCCTAAAGCGTTGTCGTGCCCTCACCTGGACCCTAAACCGTCCCCGTCCCCTAACCCTAACCCTAGCCCGAACCCTAACCCTAACCCTTCCCCGAAGCCTGACCCTCACCCGTCCCCTAATCCTAACCCGTACGCTGACACTAACCCGCGCCCTCAAACGTACGCTCCCCCTAAAGAGTTGTCATGCCCTCACCTGGACCCTAAACCGTCCCCGTCCCCTAACCCTAACCCTAGTCCGAACCCTAACCCTAACCCTTCCCCGAAGCCTGACTCTCACCCGTCCCCTAATCCTAACCCGTATGCTGACACTAACCCGCGCCCTCACACGTACGCTCCCCCTAAAGCGTTGTCGTACCCTCACCTGGACCCTAAACCGTCCCCGTCCCCTAACCCTAACCCTAGCCCGAACACTAACCCTAACACTTCCCCGAAGCCTGACCCTCACCCGTCCCCTAATCCTAACCTGTACGCTGACACTAACCCGCGCCCTCACACGTACGCTCCCCCTAAAGCGTTGTCTTGCCCTCACCTGGACCCTAAACCGTCCCCGTCCCCTAACCCTAACCCTAGCCAAAACCCTAACCCTAACCCTTCCCCGAAGCCTGACCCTCACCCGTCCCCTAATCCTAACCCGTACGCTGACACTAACCCGCGCCCTCACACGTACGCTCCCCCTAAAGCGTTGTCGTGTCCTCACCTGGACCCTAAACCGTCCCCGTCCCCTAACCCTAACCCTAGCCCGAACCCTAACCCTAACCCTTCCCTGAAGCCTGACCCTCACCCGTCCCCTAATCCTAACCCGTACGCTGACACTAACCCGCGCCCTCACACGTACGCTCCCCCTAAAGCGTTCTCGTACCCTCACCTGGACCCTAAACCGTCCCCGTCCCCTAACCCTAACCCTAGCCCGAACCCTAACCCTAACCCTTCCCCGAAGCCTGACCCTCACCCGTCCCCTAATCCTAACCCGTACACTGACACTAATCCACGCCCTCACACGTACGCTCCCCATAAAGCGTTCTCGTACCCTCACCTGGACCCTAAACCGTCCCCGTCCCCTAACCCTAACCCTAGCCCGAACTCTAACCCTAACACTTCCCCGAAGCCTGACCCTCACCCGTCCCCTAATCCTAACCCGTACGCTGACACTAACCCACGCCCTCACACGTACGCTCCCCCTAAAGCGTTGTCGTACCCTCACCTGGACCCTAAACCGTCACCGTCCCCTAACCCTAACCCTAGCCCGAACCCTAACCCTAACCCTTCCCCGAAGCCTGACTCTCACCCGTCCCCTAATCCTAACCCGTATGCTGACACTAACCCGCGCCCTCACACGTACGCTCCCCCTAAAGCGTTGTCGTACCCTCACCTGGACCCTAAACCGTCCCCGTCCCCTAACCCTAACCCTAGCCCGAACACTAACCCTAACACTTCCCCGAAGCCTGACCCTCACCCGTCCCCTAATCCTAACCCGTACGCTGACACTAACCCGCGCCCTCACACGTACTCTCCCCCTAAAGCGTTGTCGTGCCCTCACCTGGACCCTAAACCGTCCCCGTCCCCTAACCCTAACCCTAGCCAAAACCCTAACCCTAACCCTTCCCCGAAGCCTGACCCTCACCCGTCCCCTAATCCTAACCCGTACGCTGACACTAACCCGCGCCCTCACACGTACGCTCCCCCTAAAGCGTTGTCGTGTCCTCACCTGGACCCTAAACCGTCCCCGTCCCCTAACCCTAACCCTAGCCCGAACCCTAACCCTAACCCTTCCCTGAAGCCTGACCCTCACCCGTCCCCTAATCCTAACCCGTACGCTGACACTAACCCGCGCCCTCACACGTACGCTCCCCCTAAAGCGTTCTCGTACCCTCACCTGGACCCTAAACCGTCCCCGTCCCCTAACCCTAACCCTAGCCCGAACCCTAACCCTAACCCTTCCCCGAAGCCTGACCCTCACCCGTCCCCTAATCCTAACCCGTACACTGACACTAATCCACGCCCTCACACGTACGCTCCCCATAAAGCGTTCTCGTACCCTCACCTGGACCCTAAACCGTCCCCGTCCCCTAACCCTAACCCTAGCCCGAACTCTAACCCTAACACTTCCCCGAAGCCTGACCCTCACCCGTCCCCTAATCCTAACCCGTACGCTGACACTAACCCACGCCCTCACACGTACGCTCCCCCTAAAGCGTTGTCGTACCCTCACCTGGACCCTAAACCGTCACCGTCCCCTAACCCTAACCCTAGCCCGAACCCTAACCCTAACCCTTCACCGAAGCCTGACCCTCACCCGTCCCCTAATCCTAACCTGTACGCTGACACTAACCCACGCCCTCACACGTACGCTCCCCCTAAAACTTTGTCGAGCCCTCACCTGGAACCTAAACCGTCACCGTCCCCTAACCCTAACCCTAGCCCGAACCCTAACCCTAACCCTTCCCCGAAGCCTGAGCCTCACCCGTTCCCTAATCCTAACCCGTACGCTGACACTAACCCGCGCCCTCACACGTACGCTCCCCCTAAAGCGTTGTCGTGCCCTCACCTGGACGCTAAACCGTCCCCGTCCCCTAACCCTAACCCTAGCCCGAACCCTAAACCTAACCCTTCCCCGAAGCCTGACACTCACTCGTCCCCTAATCCTAACCCGTACGCTGACACTAACCCGCGCCCTCACACGTATGCTCCCCCTAAAGCGTTGTCGTGCCCTCACCTGTACCCAAAACCGTCCCCGTCCCCGAAACCTAACCCTAGCCCGAACCCTAACCCTAACCCTTCCCCGAAGCCTGACCCTCACCCGTCCCCTAATCCTAACACGTACGCTGACACTAACCCGCACCCTCACACGTACGCTCCCCCTAAAGCGTTGTCGTACCCACACCTGGACCCTAAACCATCCCCGTCCCCTAACCCTAACCCTAGCCCGAACCCTAACCCTAACCCTTCCCCGAAGCCTGACCCTCACCCGTCCCCTAATCCTAACCCGTACGCTGACACTAACCCGTGCCCTCACACGTACGCTCCCCCTAAAGCGTTGTCGTGCCCTCACCTGGACCCTAAACCATCCCCGTCCCCTAACCCTAACCCTAGCCCGAACCCTAACCCTAACCCTTCACCGAAGCCTGACCCTCACCCGTCCCCTAATCCTAACCCGTACGCTGACACTAACCCGCGCCCTCACACGTACGCTCCCCCTAAAGCGTTCTCGTACCCTCACCTGGACCCTAAACCGTCCCCTCCCCTAAACCTAACCCTAGCCCGAACCCTAACCCTAACCCTTTCCCGAAGCCTGACCCTCACCCGTCCCCTAATCCTAACCCGTACGCTGACACTAACCCGCGCCCTCACACGTACGCTCCCCCTAAAGCGTTGTCGTACCCTCACCTGGACCCTAAACAGTCCCCGTCCCCTAACCCTAACCCTAGCCCGAACCCTAACCCTAACCCTTCACTGAAGCCTGACCCTCACCCGTCCCCTAATCCTAACCCGTACGCTGACACTAACCCGCACCCTCACACGTACGCTCCCCCTAAAGCGTTGTCGTACCCTCACCTGGACCCTAAACCGTCCCCGTCCCCTAACCCTAACCCTAGCCCGAACCCTAACCCTAACCCTTCCCCGAAGCCTGACCCTCACCCGGCCCCTAATCCTAACCCGTACGCTGACACTAACCCGCGCCCTCACACGTACGCTCCCCCTAAAGCGTTCTCGTACCCTCACCTGGACCCTAAACCGTCCCCGTCCCCTAACCCTAACCCTAGTCCGAACCCTAACCCTAACCCTTCCCCGAAGCCTGACTCTCACCCGTCCCCTAATCCTAACCCGTATGCTGACACTAACCCGCGCCCTCACACGTACGCTCCCCCTAAAGCGTTGTCGTACCCTCACCTGGACCCTAAACCGTCCCCGTCCCCTAACCCTAACCCTAGCCCGAACACTAACCCTAACACTTCCCCGAAGCCTGACCCTCACCCGTCCCCTAATCCTAACCCGTACGCTGACACTAACCCGCGCCCTCACACGTACGCTCCCCCTAAAGCGTTGTCGTGCCCTCACCTGGACCCTAAACCGTCCCCGTCCCCTAACCCTAACCCTAGCCAAAACCCTAAACCTAACCCTTCCCCGAAGCCTGACCCTCACCCGTCCCCTAATCCTAACCCGTACGCTGACACTAACCCGCGCCCTCACACGTACGCTCCCCCTAAAGCGTTGTCGTGTCCTCACCTGGACCCTAAACAGTCCCCGTCCCCTAACCCTAACCCTAGCCCGAACCCTAACCCTAACCCTTCCCCGAAGCCTGACCCTCACCCGTCCCCTAATCCTAACCCGTACGCTGACACTAACCCGCGCCCTCACACGTACGCTCCTCCTAAAGCGTTCTCGTACCCTCACCTGGACCCTAAACCGTCCCCGTCCCCTAACCCTAACCCTAGCCCGAACCCTAACCCTAACCCTTCCCCGAAGCCTGACCCTCACCCGTCCCCTAATCCTAACCCGTACACTGACACTAATCCACGCCCTCACACGTACGCTCCCCATAAAGCGTTCTCGTACCCTCACCTGGACCCTAAACCGTCCCCGTCCCCTAACCCTAACCCTAGCCCGAACTCTAACCCTAACACTTCCCCGAAGCCTGACCCTCACCCGTCCCCTAATCCTAACCCATACGCTGACACTAACCCACGCCCTCACACGTACGCTCCCCCTAAAGCGTTGTCGTACCCTCACCTGGACCCTAAACCGTCACCGTCCCCTAACCCTAACCCTAGCCCGAACCCTAACCCTAACCCTTCACCGAAGCCTGACTCTCACCCGTCCCCTAATCCTAACCTGTACGCTGACACTAACCCACGCCCTCACACGTACGCTCCCCCTAAAACGTTGTCGAGCCCTCACCTGGACCCTAAACCGTCACCGTCCCCTAACCCTAACCCTAGCCCGAACCCTAACCCTAACCCTTCCCTGAAGCCTGACCCTCACCCGTCCCCTAATCCTAACCCGTACGCTGACACTAACCCGCGCCCTCACACGTACGCTCCCCCTAAAGCATTGTCGTGCCCTCACCTGGACGCTAAACCGTCCCCGTCCCCTAACCCTAACACTAGCCCGAACCCTAAACCTAACCCTTCCCCGAAGCCTGACACTCACTCGTCCCCTAATCCTAACCCGTACGCTGACACTAACCCGCGCCCTCACACGTATGCTCCCCCTAAAGCGTTGTCGTGCCCTCACCTGGACCCAAAACCGTCCCCGTCCCCTAAACCTAACCCTAGCCCGAACCCTAACCCTAACCCTTCCCCGAAGCCTGACCCTCACCCGTCCCCTAATCCTAACCCGTACGCTGACAATAACCCGCGCCCTCACACGTACGCTCCCCCTAAAGCGTTGTCGTGCCCTCACCTGGACCCTAAACCGTCCCCGTCCCCTAACCCTAACCCTAGCCCGAGCCCTAACCCTAACACTTCACCGAAGCCTGACCCTCACCCGTCCCCTAATCCTAACCCGTACGCTGACACTAACCCGCGCCCTCAAACGTACGCTCCCCCTAAAGAGTTGTCGTGCCCTCACCTGGACCCTAAACCGTCCCCGTCCCCTAACCCTAACCCTAGCCCGAACCCTAACCCTAACCCTTCACCGAAGCCTGACCCTCACCCGTCCCCTAATCCTAACCCGTACGCTGACACTAACCCGCACCCTCACACGTACGCTCCCCCTAAAGCGTTGTCGTACCCTCACCTGGACCCTAAACCATCCCCGTCCCCTAACCGTAACCCTAGCCCGAACCCTAACCCTAACCCTTCCCCGAAGCCTGACCCTCACCCGTCCCCTAATCCTAACCCGTACGCTGACACTAACCCGTGCCCTCACACGTACGCTCCCCCTAAAGCGTTGTCGTGCCCTCACCTGGACCCTAAACCATCCCCGTCCCCTAACCCTAACCCTAGCCCGAACCCTAACCCTAACACTTCACCGAAGCCTGACCCTCACCCGTCCCCTAATCCTAACCCGTACGCTGACACTAACCCGCGCCCTCACACGTACGCTCCCCCTAAAGCGTTCTCGTACCCTCACCTGGACCCTAAACCGTCCCCTCCCCTAAACCTAACCCTAGCCCGAACCCTAACCCTAACCCTTCCCCGAAGCCTGACCCTCACCCGTCCCCTAATCCTAACCCGTACGCTGACACTAACCCGCGCCCTCACACGTACGCTCCCCCTAAAGCGTTGTCGTACCCTCACCTGGACCCTAAAGAGTCCCCGTCCCCTAACCCTAACCCTAGCCCGAACCCTAACCCTAACCCTTCCCCGAAGCCTGACCCTCACCCGTCCCCTAATCCTAACCCGTACGCTGACACTAACCCGCGCCCTCACATGTACGCTCCCCCTAAAGCGTTTTCGTGCCCTAACCTGGACCCTAAACCGTCCCCGTACCCTAACCCTAACCCTAGCCCGAACCCTAACCCTAACCCTTCCCCGAAGCCAGACCATCACCCGTCCCCTAATCCTAACCCGTACGCTGACACTAACCCGCGCCCTCACACGTACGCTCCCCCTAAAGCGTTGTCGTGCCCTCACCTGGACCCTAAACCGTCCCCGTCCCCTAACCCTAACCCTAGCCCGAACCCTAACCCTAACCCTTCCCCGAAGCCTGACCCTCACCCGTCCCCTAATCCTAACCCGTACGCTAACACTAACCCGCGCCCTCAAACGTACGCTCCCCCTAAAGAGTTGTCATGCCCTCACCTGGACCCTAAACCGTCCCCGTCCCCTAACCCTAACCCTAGCCCGAACCCTAACCCTAACCCTTCCCCGAAGCCTGACCCTCACCCGGCCCCTAATCCTAACCCGTACGCTGACACTAACCTGCGCCCTCACACGTACGCTCCCCCTAAAGCGTTCTCGTACCCTCACCTGGACCCTAAACCGTCCCCGTCCCCTAACCCTAACCCTAGTCCGAACCCTAACCCTAACCCTTCCCCGAAGCCTGACTCTCACCCGTCCCCTAATCCTAACCCGTATGCTGACACTAACCCGCGCCCTCACACGTACGCTCCCCCTAAAGCGTTGTCGTACCCTCACCTGGACCCTAAACCGTCCCCGTCCCCTAACCCTAACCCTAGCCCGAACACTAACCCTAACACTTCCCCGAAGCCTGACCCTCACCCGTCCCCTAATCCTAACCCGTACGCTGACACTAACCCGCGCCCTCACACGTACGCTCCCCCTAAAGCGTTGTCGTGCCCTCACCTGGACCCTAAACCGTCCCCGTCCCCTAACCCTAACCCTAGCCAAAACCCTAACCCTAACCCTTCCCCGAAGCCTGACCCTCACCCGTCCCCTAATCCTAACCCGTACGCTGACACTAACCCGCGCCCTCACACGTACGCTCCCCCTAAAGCGTTGTCGTGTCCTCACCTGGACCCTAAACCGTCCCCGTCCCCTAACCCTAACCCTAGCCCGAACCCTAACCCTAACCCTTCCCCGAAGCCTGACCCTCACCCGCCCCCTAATCCTAACCCGTACGCTGACACTAACCCGCGCCCTCACACGTACGCTCCCCCTAAAGCGTTCTCGTACCCTCACCTGGACCCTAAACCGTCCCCGTCCCCTAACCCTAACCCTAGCCCGAACCCTAACCCTAACCCTTCCCCGAAGCCTGACCCTCACCCGTCCCCTAATCCTAACCCGTACACTGACACTAATCCACGCCCTCACACGTACGCTCCCCATAAAGCGTTCTCGTACCCTCACCTGGACCCTAAACCGTCCCCGTCCCCTAACCCTAACCCTAGCCCGAACTCTAACCCTAACACTTCCCCGAAGCCTGACCCTCACCCGTCCCCTAATCCTAACCCGTACGCTGACACTAACCCACGCCCTCACACGTACGCTCCCCCTAAAGCGTTGTCGTACCCTCACCTGGACCCTAAACCGTCACCGTCCCCTAACCCTAACCCTAGCCCGAACCCTAACCCTAACCCTTCACCGAAGCCTGACCCTCACCCGTCCCCTAATCCTAACCTGTACGCTGACACTAACCCACGCCCTCACACGTACACTCCCCCTAAAACGTTGTCGAGCCCTCACCTGGACCCTAAACCGTCACCGTCCCCTAACCCTAACCCTAGCCCGAACCCTAACCCTAACCCTTCCCCGAAGCCTGAGCCTCACCCGTCCCCTAATCCTAACCCGTACGCTGACACTAACCCGCGCCCTCACACGTACGCTCCCCCTAAAGCGTTGTTGTGCCCTCACCTGGACGCTAAACCGTCCCCGTCCCCTAACCCTAACCCTAGCCCGAACCCTAAACCTAACCCTTCCCCGAAGCCTGACACTCACTCGTCCCCTAATCCTAACCCGTACGCTGACACTAACCCGCGCCCTCACACGTATGCTCCCCCTAAAGCGTTGTCGTGCCCTCACCTGGACCCAAAACCGTCCCCGTCCCCTAAACCTAACCCTAGCCCGAACCCTAACCCTAACCCTTCCCCGAAGCCTGACCCTCACCCGTCCCCTAATCCTAACCCGTACGCTGACAATAACCCGCGCCCTCACACGTACGCTCCCCCTAAAGCGTTGTCGTGCCCTCACCTGGACCCTAAACCGTCCCCGTCCCCTAACCCTAACCCTAGCCCGAACCCTAACCCTAACACTTCACCGAAGCCTGACCCTCACCCGTCCCCTAATCCTAACCCGTACGCTGACACTAACCCGCGCCCTCAAACGTACGCTCCCCCTAAAGAGTTGTCGTGCCCTCACCTGGACCCTAAACCGTCCCCGTCCCCTAACCCTAACCCTAGCCCGAACCCTAACCCTAACACTTCACCGAAGCCTGACCCTCACCCGTCCCCTAATCCTAACACGTACGCTGACACTAACCCGCACCCTCACACGTACGCTCCCCCTAAAGCGTTGTCGTACCCTCACCTGGACCCTAAACCATCCCCGTCCCCTAACCCTAACCCTAGCCCGAACCCTAACCCTAACCCTTCCCCGAAGCCTGACCCTCACCCGTCCCCTAATCCTAACCCGTACGCTGACACTAACCCGTGCCCTCACACGTACGCTCCCCCTAAAGCGTTGTCGTGCCCTCACCTGGACCCTAAACCATCCCCGTCCCCTAACCCTAACCCTAGCCCGAACCCTAACCCTAACCCTTCACCGAAGCCTGACCCTCACCCGTCCCCTAATCCTAACCCGTACGCTGACACTAACCCGCGCCCTCACACGTACACTCCCCCTAAAGCGTTCTCGTACCCTCACCTGGACCCTAAACCGTCCCCTCCCCTAAACCTAACCCTAGCCCGAACCCTAACCCTAACCCTTTCCCGAAGCCTGACCCTCACCCGTCCCCTAATCCTAACCCGTACGCTGACACTAACCCGCGCCCTCACACGTACGCTCCCCCTAAAGCGTTGTCGTACCCTCACCTGGACCCTAAAGAGTCCCCGTCCCCTAACCCTAACCCTAGCCCGAACCCTAACCCTAACACTTCCCCGAAGCCTGACCCTCACCCGTCCCCTAATCCTAACCCGTACGCTGACACTAACCCGCGCCCTCACATGTACGCTCCCCCTAAAGCGTTTTCGTGCCCTCACCTGGACCCTAAACCGTCCCCGTACCCTAACCCTAACCCTAGCCCGAACCCTAACCCTAACCCTTCCCCGAAGCCAGACCATCACCCGTCCCCTAATCCTAACCCGTACGCTGACACTAACCCGCGCCCTCACACGTACGCTCCCCCTAAAGCGTTGTCGTGCCCTCACCTGTACCCTAAACCGTCCCCGTCCCCTAACCCTAACCCTAGCCCGAACCCTAACCCTAACCCTTCCCCGAAGCCTGACCCTCACCCGTCCCCTAATCCTAACCCGTACGCTGACACTAACCCGCGCCCTCAAACGTACGCTCCCCCTAAAGAGTTGTCATGCCCTCACCTGGACCCTAAACCGTCCCCGTCCCCTAACCCTAACCCTAGCCCGAACCCTAACCCTAACCCTTCACTGAAGCCTGACCCTCACCCGTCCCCTAATCCTAACCCGTACGCTGACACTAACCCGCACCCTCACACGTACGCTCCCCCTAAAGCGTTGTCGTACCCTCACCTGGACCCTAAACCGTCCCCGTCCCCTAACCCTAACCCTAGCCCGAACCCTAACCCTAACCCTTCCCCGAAGCCTGACCCTCACCCGGCCCCTAATCCTAACCCGTACGCTGACACTAACCCGCGCCCTCACACGTACGCTCCCCCTAAAGCGTTCTCGTACCCTCACCTGGACCCTAAACCGTCCCTGTCCCCTAACCCTAACCCTAGTCCGAACCCTAACCCTAACCCTTCCCCGAAGCCTGACTCTCACCCGTCCCCTAATCCTAACCCGTACGCTGACACTAACCCGCGCCCTCACACGTACGCTCCCCCTAAAGCGTTGTCGTACCCTCACCTGGACCCTAAACCGTCCCCGTCCCCTAACCCTAACCCTAGCCCGAACACTAACCCTAACACTTCCCCGAAGCCTGACCCTCACCCGTCCCCTAATCCTAACCCGTACGCTGACACTAACCCGCGCCCTCACACGTACGCTCCCCCTAAAGCGTTGTCGTGTCCTCACCTGGACCCTAAACCGTCCCCGTCCCCTAACCCTAACCCTAGCCCGAACCCTAACCCTAACCCTTCCCCGAAGCCTGACCCTCACCCGTCCCCTAATCCTAACCCGTACGCTGACACTAACCCGCGCCCTCACACGTACGCTCCCCCTAAAGCGTTCTCGTACCCTCACCTGGACCCTAAACCGTCCCCGTCCCCTAACCCTAACCCTAGCCCGAACCCTAACCCTAACCCTTCCCCGAAGCCTGACCCTCACCCGTCCCCTAATCCTAACCCGTACACTGACACTAATCCACGCCCTCACACGTACGCTCCCCATAAAGCGTTCTCGTACCCTCACCTGGACCCTAAACCGTCCCCGTCCCCTAACCCTAACCCTAGCCCGAACTCTAACCCTAACCCTTCCCCGAAGCCTGACCCTCACCCGTCCCCTAATCCTAACCCGTACGCTGACACTAACCCGCGCCCTCACATGTACGCTCCCCCTAAAGCGTTCTCGTACCCTCACCTGGACCCTAAACCGTCACCGTCCCCTAACCCTAACCCTAGCCCGAACCCTAACCCTAACCCTTCACCGAAGCCTGACCCTCACCCGTCCCCTAATCCTAACCTGTACGCTGACACTAACCCACGCCCTCACACGTACGCTCCCCCTAAAACGTTGTCGAGCCCTCACCTGGACCCTAAACCGTCCCCGTCCCCTAACCCTAACCCTAGCCCGAACCCTAACCCTAACCCTTCCCCGAAGCCTGACACTCACCCGTCCCCTAATCCTAAACCGTACGCTGACACTAACCCGCGCCCTCACACGTACGCTCCCCCTAAAGCGTTCTCGTACCCTCACCTGGACCCTAAACCGTCCCCTCCCCTAAACCTATCCCTAGCCCGAACCCTAACCCTAACCCTTCCCCGAAGCCTGACCCTCACCCGTCCCCTAATCCTAACCCGTACGCTGACACTAACCCGCGCCCTCACACGTACGCTCCCCCTAAAGCGTTGTCGTACCCTCACCTGGACCCTAAACAGTCCCCGTCCCCTAACCCTAACCCTAGCCCGAACCCTAACCCTAACCCTTCCCCAAAGCCTGACCCTCACCCGTCCCCTAATCCTAACCCGTACGCTGACACTAACCCGCGCCCTCACATGTACGCTCCCCCTAAAGCGTTTTCGTGCCCTCACCTGGACCCTAAACCGTCCCCGTACCCTAACCCTAACCCTAGCCCGAACCCTAACCCTAACCCTTCCCCGAAGCCAGACCATCACCCGTCCCCTAATCCTAACCCGTACGCTGACACTAACCCGCGCCCTCACACGTACGCTCCCCCTAAAGCGTTGTCGTGCCCTCACCTGGACCCTAAACCGTCCCCGTCCCCTAACCCTAACCCTAGCCCGAACCCTAACCCTAAAACTTCCCCGAAGCCTGACCCTCACCCGTCCCCTAATCCTAACCCGTACGCTGACACTAACCCGCGCCCTCACACGTACGCTCCCCCTAAAGCGTTGTCGTGCCCTCACCTGGACCCTAAACCGTCCCCGTCCCCTAACCCTAACCCTAGCCCGAACCCTAACCCTAACCCTTCCCCGAAGCCTGACCCTCACCCGTCCCCTAATCCTAACCTGTACGCTGACACTAACCCGCGCCCTCACACGTACGCTCCCCCTAAAGCGTTCTCGTACCCTCACCTGGACCCTAAACCGTCCCCATCCCCTAAACCTAACCCTAGCCCGAACGCTAACCCTAACCCTTCCCCGAAGCCTGACCCTCACCCGTCCCCTAATCCTAACCCGTACGCTCACAATAACCCGCGCCCTCACACATACGCTCCCCCTAAAGCCTTGTCGTGCCCTCTCCTGGACCCTAAACCGTCCCCGTCCCCTAACCCTAACCCTAGCCCGAACCCTAACCCTAATTCCTTCCCCGAAGCCTGACCCTCACCCGTCCCCTAATCCTAACCCGTACGCTGACACTAACCCGCGCCCTCACACGTACGCTCCCCCTAAAGCGTTGTCGTACCCTCACCTGGACCCTAAACCGTCCCCGTCCCCTAACCCTAACCTTAGCCCAAACCCTAACCCTAACCCTTCCCCGAAGACTGACCCTCACCCGTCCCCTAATCCTAACGCGTACGCTGACACTAACCCGTGCCCTCACACGTACGCTCCCCCTAAAGCATTGTCGTGCCTTCACCTGGACCCTAAACCGTCCCCGTCCCCTAACCCTAACCCTAGCCCGAACCCTAACCCTAACCCTTCCCCGAAGCCTGACCCTCACCCGTCCCCTAATCCTAACCCGTACGCTGACAATAACCCGCGCCCTCACACGTACGCTCCCCCTAAATCGTTGTCGTGCCCTCACCTGGACCCTAAACCGTCCCCGTCCCCTAACCCTAACCCTAGCCCGAACCCTAACCCTAACCCTTCCCCGAAGCCTGACCCTCACCCGTCCCCTAATCCTAACCCGTACGCTGACACTAACCCGCGCCCTCAAACGTACGCTCCCCCTAAAGAGTTGTCGTGCCCTCACCTGGACCCTAAACCGTCCCCGTCCCCTAACCCTAACCCTAGCCCGAACCCTAACCCTAACCCTTCACCGAAGCCTGACCCTCACCCGTCCCCTAATCCTAACCCGTACGCTGACACTAACCCGCACCCTCACACGTACGCTCCCCCTAAAGCGTTGTCGTACCCTCACCTGGACCCTAAACCATCCCCGTCCCCTAACCCTAACCCTAGCCCGAACCCTAACCCTAACCCTTCCCCGAAGCCTGACCCTCACCCGTCCCCTAATCCTAACCCGTACGCTGACACTAACCCGTGCCCTCACACGTACGCTCCCCCTAAAGCGTTGTCGTGCCCTCACATGGACCCTAAACCGTCCCCGTCCCCTAACCCTAACCCTAGCCCGAACTCTAACCCTAACACTTCCCCGAAGCCTGACCCTCACCCGTCCCCTAATCCTAACCCGTACGCTGACACTAACCCGCGCCCTCACACGTACGCTCCCCCTAAAGCGTTGTCGTACCCTCACCTGGACCCTAAACCGTCACCGTCCCCTAACCCTAACCCTAGCCCGAACCCTAACCCTAACCCTTCACCGAAGCCTGACCCTCACCCGTCCCCTAATCCTAACCTGTACGCTGACACTAACCCACGCCCTCACACGTACGCTCCCCCTAAAACGTTGTCGAGCCCTCACCTGGACCCTAAACCGTCACCGTCCCCTAACCCTAACCCTAGCCCGAACCCTAACCCAAACCCTTCCCCGAAGCCTGACACTCACCCGTCCCCTAATCCTAACCCGTACGCTGACACTAACCCGCGCCCTCACACGTACGCTCCCCCTAAAGCGTTGTCGTACCCTCACCTGGACCCTAAACCGTCCCCATCCCCTAAACCTAACCCTAGCCCGAACCCTAACCCTAACCCTTCCCCGAAGCCTGACCCTCACCCGTCCCCTAATCCTAACCCGTACGCTCACAGTAACCCGCGCCCTCACACATACGCTCCCCCTAAAGCCTTGTCGTGCCCTCTCCTGGACCCTAAACCGTCCCCGTCCCCTAACCCTAACCCTAGCCCGAACCCTAACCCTAATTCCTTCCCCGAAGCCTGACCCTCACCCGTCCCCTAATCCTAACCCGTACGCTGACACTAACCCGCGCCCTCACACGTACGCTCCCCCTAAAGCGTTGTCGTACCCTCACCTGGACCCTAAACCGTCCCCATCCCCTAAACCTAACCCTAGACCGAACCCTAACCCTAACACTTCCCCGAAGCCTGACCCTCACCCGTCCCCTAATCCTAACCCGTAAGCTGACACTAACCCGCGCCCTCACACGTACGCTCCCCCTAAAGCGTTGTCGTACCCTCACCTGGACCCTAAACCGTCCCCGTCCCCTAACCCTAACCTTAGCCCAAACCCTAACCCTAACCCTTCCCCGAAGACTGACACTCACCCGTCCCCTAATCCTAACGCGTACGCTGACACTAACCCGCGCCCTCACACGTACGCTCCCCCTAAAGCATTGTCGTGCCCTCACCTGGACCCTAAACCGTCCCCGTCCCCTAACCCTAACCCTAGCCCGAACCCTAACCCTAACCCTTCCCCGAAGCCTGACCCTCACCCGTCCCCTAATCCTAACCCGTACGCTGACAATAACCCGCGCCCTCACACGTACGCTCCCCCTAAATCGTTGTCGTGCCCTCACCTGGACCCTAAACCGTCCCCGTCCCCTAACCCTAACCCTAGCCCGAACCCTAACCCTAACACTTCCCCGAAGCCTGACCCTCACCCGTCCCATAATCCTAACCCGTACGCTGACACTAACCGGCGCCCTCAAACGTACGCTCCCCCTAAAGAGTTGTCGTGCCCTCACCTGGACCCTAAACCGTCCCCGTCCCCTAACCCTAACCCTAGCCCGAACCCTAACCCTAACCCTTCACCGAAGCCTGACCCTCACCCGTCCCCTAATCCTAACCCGTACGCTGACACTAACCCGCACCCTCACACGTACGCTCCCCCTAAAGCGTTGTCGTACCCTCACCTGGACCCTAAACCATCCCCGTCCCCTAACCCTAACCCTAGCCCGAACCCTAACCCTAACCCTTCCCCGAAGCCTGACCCTCACCCGTCCCCTAATCCTAACCCGTACGCTGACACTAACCCGTGCCCTCACACGTACGCTCCCCCTAAAGCGTTGTCGTGCCCTCACCTGGACCCTAAACCGTCCCCGTCCCCTAAGCCTAACCCTAGCCCGAACCCTAACCCTAACCCTTCACCGAAGCCTGACCCTCAACCGTCCCCTAATCCTAACCCGTACGCTGACACTAACCCGCGCCCTCACACGTACGCTCCCCCTAAAGCGTTCTCGTACCCTCACCTGGACCCTAAACCGTCCCCTCCCCTAAACCTAACCCTAGCCCGAACCCTAACCCTAACCCTTCCCCGAAGCCTGACCCTCACCCGTCCCCTAATCCTAACCCGTACGCTGACACTAACCCGCGCCCTCACACGTACGCTCCCCCTAAAGCGTTGTCGTACCCTCACCTGGACCCTAAACAGTCCCCGTCCCCTAACCCTAACCCTAGCCCGAACCCTAACCCTAACCCTTCCCCGAAGCCTGACCCTCACCCGTCCCCTAATCCTAACCCGTACGCTGACACTAACCCGCGCCCTCACATGTACGCTCCCCCTAAAGCGTTTTCGTGCCCTCACCTGGACCCTAAACCGTCCCCGTACCCTAACCCTAACCCTAGCCCGAACCCTAACCCTAACCCTTCCCAGAAGCCAGACCATCACCCGTCCCCTAATCCTAACCCGTACGCTGACACTAACCCGCGCCCTCACACGTACGCTCCCCCTAAAGCGTTGTCGTGCCCTCACCTGGACCCTAAACCGTCCCCGTCCCCTAACCCTAACCCTAGCCCGAACCCTAAACCTAACCCTTCCCCGAAGCCTGACACTCACTCGTCCCCTAATCCTAACCCGTACGCTGACACTAACCCGCGCCCTCACACGTATGCTCCCCCTAAAGCGTTGTCGTGCCCTCACCTGGACCCAAAACCGTCCCCGTCCCCTAAACCTAACCCTAGCCCGAACCCTAACCCTAACCCTTCCCCGAAGCCTGACCCTCACCCGTCCCCTAATCCTAACCCATACGCTGACAATAACCCGCGCCCTCACACGTACGCTCCCCCTAAAGCGTTGTCGTGCCCTCACCTGGACCCTAAACCGTCCCCGTCCCCTAACCCTAACCCTAGCCCGAACCCTAACCCTAACCCTTCCCCGAAGCCTGACCCTCACCCGTCCCCTAATCCTAACCCGTACGCTGACACTAACCCGCGCCCTCAAACGTACGCTCCCCCTAAAGAGTTGTCATGCCCTCACCTGGACCCTAAACCGTCCCCGTCCCCTAACCCTAACCCTAGCCCGAACCCTAACCCTAACCCTTCACTGAAGCCTGACCCTCACCCGTCCCCTAATCCTAACCCGTACGCTGACACTAACCCGCACCCTCACACGTACGCTCCCCCTAAAGCGTTGTCGTACCCTCACCTGGACCCTAAACCGTCCCCGTCCCCTAACCCTAACCCTAGCCCGAACCCTAACCCTAACCCTTCCCCGAAGCCTGACCCTCACCCGGCCCCTAATCCTAACCCGTACGCTGACACTAACCCGCGCCCTCACACGTACGCTCCCTCTAAAGCGTTCTCGTACCCTCACCTGGACCCTAAACCGTCCCCGTCCCCTAACCCTAACCCTAGTCCGAACCCTAACCCTAACCCTTCCCCGAAGCCTGACCCTCACCCGTCCCCTAATCCTAACCCGTACGCTGACACTAACCCGCGCCCTCACACGTACGCTCCCCCTAAAGCGTTGTCGTACCCTCACCTGGACCCTAAACCGTCCCCGTCCCCTAACCCTAACCCTAGCCCGAACACTAACCCTAACACTTCCCCGAAGCCTGACCCTCACCCGTCCCCTAATCCTAACCCGTACGCTGACACTAACCCGCGCCCTCACACGTACGCTCCCCCTAAAGCGTTGTCGTGCCCTCACCTGGACCCTAAACCGTCCCCGTCCCCTAACCCTAACCCTAGCCCGAACCCTAACCCTAACCCTTCCCCGAAGCCTGACCCTCACCCGTCCCCTAATCCTAACCCGTACGCTGACGCTAACCCGCGCCCTCACACGTACGTTCCCCCTAAAGCGTTTTCGTACCCTCACCTGGACCCTAAACCGTCCCCGTCCCCTAACACTAACCCTAGCCCGAACCCTAACCCTAACCCTTCTCCGAAGCCTGACCCTCACCCGTCCCCTAATCCTAACCCGTAGGCTGACACTAACCCGCGCCCTCAAACGTACGCTCCCCCTAAAGCGTTGTCGTGCCCTCACCTGGACCCTAAACCGTCCCCGTCCCCTAAACCTAACCCTAGCCCGAACCCTAACCCTAACCCTTCCCCGAAGCCTGACCCTCACCCGTCTCCTAATCCTAACCCGTACGCTGACACTAACCCGCGCCCTCACACGTACGCTCCCCCTAAAGCGTTGTCGTACCCTCACCTGGACCCTAAACCGTCCCCGGCCCCTAACCCTAAACCTAGCCGGAACCCTAACCCTAACCCTTCCCCGAAGCCTCACCCTCACCCGTCCCCTAATCCTAACCCGTACGCTGACACTAACCCGCGCCCTCACATGTACGCTCCCCCTAAAGGGTTGTCGTGCCCTCACCTGGACCCTAAACCGTCCCCGTCCCCAAACCCTAACCCTAGCCCGAACCCTAACCCTAACCCTTCCCCGAAGCCTGACCCTCACCCGTCCCCTAATCCTAACCCGTACGTTGACACTAACCCGCGCCCTCACACGTACGCTCCCCCTAAAGCGTTGTCGTGCCCTCACCTGGACCCTAAACCGTCCCCGTCCCCTAACCCTAACCCTAGCCCGAACCCTAACCCTAACCCTTCCCCGAAGCCTGACCCTCACCCGTCCCCTAATCCTAACCCGTACGCTCACAATAACCCGCGCCCTCACACATACGCTCCCCCTAAAGCCTTGTCGTGCCCTCTCCTGGACCCTAAACCGTCCCCGTCCCCTAACCCTAACCCTAGCCCGAACCCTAACCCTAATTCCTTCCCCGAAGCCTGACCCTCACCCGTCCCCTAATCCTAACCCGTACGCTGACACTAACCCGCGCCCTCACACGTACGCTCCCCCTAAAGCGTTGTCGTACCCTCACCTGGACCCTAAACCGTCCCCGTCCCCTAACCCTAACCTTAGCCCAAACCCTAACCCTAACCCTTCCCCGAAGACTGACCCTCACCCGTCCCCTAATCCTAACGCGTACGCTGACACTAACCCGTGCCCTCACACGTACGCTCCCCCTAAAGCATTGTCGTGCCTTCACCTGGACCCTAAACCGTCCCCGTCCCCTAACCCTAACCCTAGCCCGAACCCTAACCCTAACCCTTCCCCGAAGCCTGACCCTCACCCGTCCCCTAATCCTAACCCGTACGCTGACAATAACCCGCGCCCTCACACGTACGCTCCCCCTAAATCGTTGTCGTGCCCTCACCTGGACCCTAAACCGTCCCCGTCCCCTAACCCTAACCCTAGCCCGAACCCTAACCCTAACCCTTCCCCGAAGCCTGACCCTCACCCGTCCCCTAATCCTAACCCGTACGCTGACACTAACCCGCGCCCTCAAACGTACGCTCCCCCTAAAGAGTTGTCGTGCCCTCACCTGGACCCTAAACCGTCCCCGTCCCCTAACCCTAACCCTAGCCCGAACCCTAACCCTAACCCTTCACCGAAGCCTGACCCTCACCCGTCCCCTAATCCTAACCCGTACGCTGACACTAACCCGCACCCTCACACGTACGCTCCCCCTAAAGCGTTGTCGTACCCTCACCTGGACCCTAAACCATCCCCGTCCCCTAACCCTAACCCTAGCCCGAACCCTAACCCTAACCCTTCCCCGAAGCCTGACCCTCACCCGTCCCCTAATCCTAACCCGTACGCTGACACTAACCCGTGCCCTCACACGTACGCTCCCCCTAAAGCGTTGTCGTGCCCTCACATGGACCCTAAACCGTCCCCGTCCCCTAACCCTAACCCTAGCCCGAACTCTAACCCTAACACTTCCCCGAAGCCTGACCCTCACCCGTCCCCTAATCCTAACCCGTACGCTGACACTAACCCGCGCCCTCACACGTACGCTCCCCCTAAAGCGTTGTCGTACCCTCACCTGGACCCTAAACCGTCACCGTCCCCTAACCCTAACCCTAGCCCGAACCCTAACCCTAACCCTTCACCGAAGCCTGACCCTCACCCGTCCCCTAATCCTAACCTGTACGCTGACACTAACCCACGCCCTCACACGTACGCTCCCCCTAAAACGTTGTCGAGCCCTCACCTGGACCCTAAACCGTCACCGTCCCCTAACCCTAACCCTAGCCCGAACCCTAACCCTAACCCTTCCCCGAAGCCTGACACTCACCCGTCCCCTAATCCTAACCCGTACGCTGACACTAACCCGCGCCCTCACACGTACGCTCCCCCTAAAGCGTTGTCGTACCCTCACCTGGACCCTAAACCGTCCCCATCCCCTAAACCTAACCCTAGCCCGAACCCTAACCCTAACCCTTCCCCGAAGCCTGACCCTCACCCGTCCCCTAATCCTAACCCGTACGCTCACAGTAACCCGCGCCCTCACACATACGCTCCCCCTAAAGCCTTGTCGTGCCCTCTCCTGGACCCTAAACCGTCCCCGTCCCCTAACCCTAACCCTAGCCCGAACCCTAACCCTAATTCCTTCCCCGAAGCCTGACCCTCACCCGTCCCCTAATCCTAACCCGTACGCTGACACTAACCCGCGCCCTCACACGTACGCTCCCCCTAAAGCGTTGTCGTACCCTCACCTGGACCCTAAACCGTCCCCATCCCCTAAACCTAACCCTAGACCGAACCCTAACCCTAACACTTCCCCGAAGCCTGACCCTCACCCGTCCCCTAATCCTAACCCGTAAGCTGACACTAACCCGCGCCCTCACACGTACGCTCCCCCTAAAGCGTTGTCGTACCCTCACCTGGACCCTAAACCGTCCCCGTCCCCTAACCCTAACCTTAGCCCAAACCCTAACCCTAACCCTTCCCCGAAGACTGACACTCACCCGTCCCCTAATCCTAACGCGTACGCTGACACTAACCCGCGCCCTCACACGTACGCTCCCCCTAAAGCATTGTCGTGCCCTCACCTGGACCCTAAACCGTCCCCGTCCCCTAACCCTAACCCTAGCCCGAACCCTAACCCTAACCCTTCCCCGAAGCCTGACCCTCACCCGTCCCCTAATCCTAACCCGTACGCTGACAATAACCCGCGCCCTCACACGTACGCTCCCCCTAAATCGTTGTCGTGCCCTCACCTGGACCCTAAACCGTCCCCGTCCCCTAACCCTAACCCTAGCCCGAACCCTAACCCTAACACTTCCCCGAAGCCTGACCCTCACCCGTCCCATAATCCTAACCCGTACGCTGACACTAACCGGCGCCCTCAAACGTACGCTCCCCCTAAAGAGTTGTCGTGCCCTCACCTGGACCCTAAACCGTCCCCGTCCCCTAACCCTAACCCTAGCCCGAACCCTAACCCTAACCCTTCACCGAAGCCTGACCCTCACCCGTCCCCTAATCCTAACCCGTACGCTGACACTAACCCGCACCCTCACACGTACGCTCCCCCTAAAGCGTTGTCGTACCCTCACCTGGACCCTAAACCATCCCCGTCCCCTAACCCTAACCCTAGCCCGAACCCTAACCCTAACCCTTCCCCGAAGCCTGACCCTCACCCGTCCCCTAATCCTAACCCGTACGCTGACACTAACCCGTGCCCTCACACGTACGCTCCCCCTAAAGCGTTGTCGTGCCCTCACCTGGACCCTAAACCGTCCCCGTCCCCTAAGCCTAACCCTAGCCCGAACCCTAACCCTAACCCTTCACCGAAGCCTGACCCTCAACCGTCCCCTAATCCTAACCCGTACGCTGACACTAACCCGCGCCCTCACACGTACGCTCCCCCTAAAGCGTTCTCGTACCCTCACCTGGACCCTAAACCGTCCCCTCCCCTAAACCTAACCCTAGCCCGAACCCTAACCCTAACCCTTCCCCGAAGCCTGACCCTCACCCGTCCCCTAATCCTAACCCGTACGCTGACACTAACCCGCGCCCTCACACGTACGCTCCCCCTAAAGCGTTGTCGTACCCTCACCTGGACCCTAAACAGTCCCCGTCCCCTAACCCTAACCCTAGCCCGAACCCTAACCCTAACCCTTCCCCGAAGCCTGACCCTCACCCGTCCCCTAATCCTAACCCGTACGCTGACACTAACCCGCGCCCTCACATGTACGCTCCCCCTAAAGCGTTTTCGTGCCCTCACCTGGACCCTAAACCGTCCCCGTACCCTAACCCTAACCCTAGCCCGAACCCTAACCCTAACCCTTCCCAGAAGCCAGACCATCACCCGTCCCCTAATCCTAACCCGTACGCTGACACTAACCCGCGCCCTCACACGTACGCTCCCCCTAAAGCGTTGTCGTGCCCTCACCTGGACCCTAAACCGTCCCCGTCCCCTAACCCTAACCCTAGCCCGAACCCTAAACCTAACCCTTCCCCGAAGCCTGACACTCACTCGTCCCCTAATCCTAACCCGTACGCTGACACTAACCCGCGCCCTCACACGTATGCTCCCCCTAAAGCGTTGTCGTGCCCTCACCTGGACCCAAAACCGTCCCCGTCCCCTAAACCTAACCCTAGCCCGAACCCTAACCCTAACACTTCCCCGAAGCCTGACCCTCACCCGTCCCCTAATCCTAACCCATACGCTGACAATAACCCGCGCCCTCACACGTACGCTCCCCCTAAAGCGTTGTCGTGCCCTCACCTGGACCCTAAACCGTCCCCGTCCCCTAACCCTAACCCTAGCCCGAACCCTAACCCTAACCCTTCCCCGAAGCCTGACCCTCACCCGTCCCCTAATCCTAACCCGTACGCTGACACTAACCCGCGCCCTCAAACGTACGCTCCCCCTAAAGAGTTGTCATGCCCTCACCTGGACCCTAAACCGTCCCCGTCCCCTAACCCTAACCCTAGCCCGAACCCTAACCCTAACCCTTCACTGAAGCCTGACCCTCACCCGTCCCCTAATCCTAACCCGTACGCTGACACTAACCCGCACCCTCACACGTACGCTCCCCCTAAAGCGTTGTCGTACCCTCACCTGGACCCTAAACCGTCCCCGTCCCCTAACCCTAACCCTAGCCCGAACCCTAACCCTAACCCTTCCCCGAAGCCTGACCCTCACCCGGCCCCTAATCCTAACCCGTACGCTGACACTAACCCGCGCCCTCACACGTACGCTCCCTCTAAAGCGTTCTCGTACCCTCACCTGGACCCTAAACCGTCCCCGTCCCCTAACCCTAACCCTAGTCCGAACCCTAACCCTAACCCTTCCCCGAAGCCTGACCCTCACCCGTCCCCTAATCCTAACCCGTACGCTGACACTAACCCGCGCCCTCACACGTACGCTCCCCCTAAAGCGTTGTCGTACCCTCACCTGGACCCTAAACCGTCCCCGTCCCCTAACCCTAACCCTAGCCCGAACACTAACCCTAACACTTCCCCGAAGCCTGACCCTCACCCGTCCCCTAATCCTAACCCGTACGCTGACACTAACCCGCGCCCTCACACGTACGCTCCCCCTAAAGCGTTGTCGTGCCCTCACCTGGACCCTAAACCGTCCCCGTCCCCTAACCCTAACCCTAGCCCGAACCCTAACCCTAACCCTTCCCCGAAGCCTGACCCTCACCCGTCCCCTAATCCTAACCCGTACGCTGACGCTAACCCGCGCCCTCACACGTACGTTCCCCCTAAAGCGTTTTCGTACCCTCACCTGGACCCTAAACCGTCCCCGTCCCCTAACACTAACCCTAGCCCGAACCCTAACCCTAACCCTTCTCCGAAGCCTGACCCTCACCCGTCCCCTAATCCTAACCCGTAGGCTGACACTAACCCGCGCCCTCAAACGTACGCTCCCCCTAAAGCGTTGTCGTGCCCTCACCTGGACCCTAAACCGTCCCCGTCCCCTAAACCTAACCCTAGCCCGAACCCTAACCCTAACCCTTCCCCGAAGCCTGACCCTCACCCGTCTCCTAATCCTAACCCGTACGCTGACACTAACCCGCGCCCTCACACGTACGCTCCCCCTAAAGCGTTGTCGTACCCTCACCTGGACCCTAAACCGTCCCCGGCCCCTAACCCTAAACCTAGCCGGAACCCTAACCCTAACCCTTCCCCGAAGCCTCACCCTCACCCGTCCCCTAATCCTAACCCGTACGCTGACACTAACCCGCGCCCTCACATGTACGCTCCCCCTAAAGGGTTGTCGTGCCCTCACCTGGACCCTAAACCGTCCCCGTCCCCAAACCCTAACCCTAGCCCGAACCCTAACCCTAACCCTTCCCCGAAGCCTGACCCTCACCCGTCCCCTAATCCTAACCCGTACGTTGACACTAACCCGCGCCCTCACACGTACGCTCCCCCTAAAGCGTTGTCGTGCCCTCACCTGGACCCTAAACCGTCCCCGTCCCCTAACCCTAACCCTAGCCCGAACCCTAACCCTAACCCTTCCCCGAAGCCTTACCCTCACCCGTCCCCTAATCCTAACGCGTACGCTGACACTAACCCGCGCCCTCACACGTACGCTCCTCCTAAAGCGTCGTCGTGCCCTCACCTGGACCCTAAACCGTCACCGTCCCCTAACCCTAACCCTAGCCCGAACCCTAACCCTAACACTTCCCCGAAGCCTGACCCTCACCCGTCCCCTAATCCTAACCCGTAGGCAGACACTAACCCGCGCCCTCACACGTACGCTCCCCCTAAAGCGTTTTCGTGCCCTAACCTGGACCCTAAACCGTCCCCGTCCCCTAACCCTAACCCTAGCCCGAACCCTAACCCTAACCCATCCCCGAATCCTCACCCTCACCCGTCCCCTAATCCTAACCCGTACGCTGACACTAACCCGCGCCCTCACACGTACACTCCCCCTAAAGCGTTGTCGTACCCTCACCTGGACCCTAAACCGTCCCCGTCCCCTAACCCTAACCCTAGCCCGAACCCTAACCCTAACCCTTCCCCGAAGCCTGACCCTCACCCGTCCCCTAATCCTAACCCGTACGCTGACACTAACCCGCGCCCTCACACGTACGCTCCCCCTAAAGCGTTGTCGTACCCTCACCTGGACCCTAAACCGTCCTGGTCCCCTAACCCTAACCCTAGCCCGAACCCTAACCCTAACCCTTCCCCGAAGCCTGACCCTCACCCGTCCCCTAATCCTAACGCGTACGCTGACACTAACCCGTGCCCTCACACGTACGCTCCCCCTAAAGCGTTGTGGTACCCTAACCTGGACCCTAAACAGTCCCCGTCCTCTAACCCTAACCCTAGCCCGAACCCTAACCCTAACCCTTCTCCGAAGCCTGACCCTCACCCGTCCCCTAATCCTAACCCGTACGCTGACACTAACCCGCGCCCTCACACGTACGCTCCCCCTAAAGAGTTGTCGTGCCCTCACCTGGACCCTAAAGCGTCCCCGTCCCCTAACCCTAACCCTAGCCCGAACCCTAACCCTAACCCTTCCCCGAAGCCTGACCCTCACCCGTCCCCTAATCCTAACCCGTACGCTGACACTAACCCACGCCCTCACACGTACGCTCCCCCTAAAGCGTTGTCGTACCCTCACCTGGACCCTAAACCGTCCCCGTCCCCTGACACTAACCCTAGCCCGAACCCTAACCCTAACCCTTCTCCGAAGCCTGACCCTCACCCGTCCCCTAATCCTAACCCGTAGGCTGACACTAACCCGCGCCCTCACACGTACGCTCCCCCTAAAGCGTTGTCGTGCCCTCACCTGGACCCTAAACCGTCCCCGTCCCCTAACCCTAACCCTAGCCCGAACCCTAACCCTAACCCTTCCCCGAAGCCTCACCATCACCCGTCCCCTAATCCTAACCCGTACACTGACACTAACCTGCGCCCTCACACGTACGCTGCACCTAAAGCGTTGTCGTGCCCTCACCTGGACTCTAAACCGTCCCCGTCCCCTAACCCTAACCCTAGCCCGAACCCTAACCCTAACCCTTCCCCGAAGGCTGACCCTCACCCGTCCCCTAATCCTAACCCGTACGCTGACACTAACCCGCGCCCTCACACGTACGCTCCCCCTAAAGCATTGTCGTACCCTCACCTGGACCCTAAACCGTCCCTGGCCCCTAACCCTAACCCTAGCCCGAACCCTAACCCTAACCCTTCCCCGAAGCCTGACCCTCACCCGTCCCCTAATCCTAACCCGTTCGCTGACACTAACCCGCGCCCTCACACGTACGCTCCCCCTAAAGAGTTGTCGTGCCCTCACCTGGACCCTAAACCGTCCCCGTCCCCTAACCCTAACCCTAGCCCGAACCCTAACCCTAACACTTCCCCGAAGCCTGACCCTCACCCGTCCCCTAATCCTAACCCGTACGCTGACGCTAACCCGCGCCCTCACACGTACGCTCCCCCTAAAGCGTTGTCGTACCCTCACCAGGACCCTAAACCGTCCCCGTCCCCTAACACTAACCCTAGCCCGAACCCTAACCCTAACCCTTCTCCGAAGCCTGACCCTCACCCGTCCCCTAATCCTAACCCGTAGGCTGACACTAACCCGCGCCCTCACACGTACGCTCCCCCTAAAGCGTTGTCGTGCCCTCACCTGGACCCTAAACTGTCCCCGTCCCCTAAGCCTAACCCTAGCCCGAACCCTAACCCTAACCCTTCCCCGAAGCCTGACCCTCACCCGTCCGCTAATCCTAACCCGTACGCTGACACTAACCCGCGCCCTCACACGTACGCTCCCCCTAAAGCGTTGTCGTACCCTCACCTGGACCCTAAACCGTCCCCGGCCCCTAACCCTAACCCTAGCCGGAACCCTAACCCTAACCCTTCCCCGAAGCCTCACCCTCACCCGTCCCCTAATCCTAACCCGTACGCTGACACTAACCCGCGCCCTCACATGTACGCTCCCCCTAAAGCGTTGTCGTGCCCTCACCTGGACCCTAAACCGTCCCCGTCCCCAAACCCTAACCCTAGCCCGAACCCTAACCCTAACCCTTCCCCGAAGCCTGACCCTCACCCGTCCCCTAATCCTAACCCGTACGTTGACACTAACCCGCGCCCTCACACGTACGCTCCCCCTAAAGCGTTGTCGTGCCCTCACCTGGACCCTAAACCGTCCCCGTCCCCTAACCCTAACCCTAGCCCGAACCCTAACCCTAGACCTTCCCCGAAGCCTTACCCTCACCCGTCCCCTAATCCTAACGCGTACGCTGACACTAACCCGCGCCCTCACACGTACGCTCCTCCTAAAGCGTCGTCGTGCCCTCACCTGGACCCTAAACCGTCCCCGTCCCCTAACCCTAACCCTAGCCCGAACCCTAACCCTAAGACTTCCCCGAAGCCTGAACCTCACCCGTCTCCTAATCCTAACCCGTAGGCAGACACTAACCCGCGCCCTCACACGAACGCTCCCCCTAAAGCGTTTTCGTGCACTCACCTGGACCCTAAACCGTCCCCATCCCCTAACCCTAACCCTAGCCCGAACCCTAACCCTAACCCATCCCCGAATCCTCACCCTCACCCGTCCCCTAATCCTAACCCGTACGCTGACACTAACCCGCGCCCTCACACGTACGCTCCCCCTAAAGCGTTGTCGTACCCTCACCTGGACCCTAAACCGTCCCCGGCCCCTAACCCTAACCCTAGCCCGAACCCTAACCCTAACCCTTCCCCGAAGCCTGACCCTCACCCGTCCCCTAATCCTAACCCGTACGCTGACACTAACCCGCGCCCTCACACGTACGCTCCCCCTAAAGCGTTGTCGTACCCTCACCTGGACCCTAAACCGTCCCCGTCCCCTAACCCTAACCCTAGCCCAAACCCTAACCCTAACCCTTCCCCGAAGCCTGACCCTCACCCGTCCCCTAATCCTAACGCGTAAAATGACATTAACCCGTGCCCTCACATGTACGCTCCCCCTAAAGCGTTGTCGTGCCCTCACCTGGACCCTAAACCGTCCCCGTCCCCTAACCCTAACCCTAGCCCGAACCCTAACCCTAACCCTTCCCCGAAGCCTTACCCTCCCCCGTCCCCTAATCCTAACGCGTACGCTGACACTAACCCGCGCCCTCACACGTACGCTCCTCCTAAAGCGTCGTCGTGCCCTCACCTGGACCCTAAACCGTCCCCGTCCCCTAACCCTAACCCTAGCCCGAACCCTAACCCTAACCCTTCCCCGAAGCCTGACCCTCACCCGTCCCCTAATCCTAACCCGTACGCTGACACTAACCCGCGCCCTCACACGTACGCTCCCCCTAAAGCGTTTTCGTGCCCTCACCTGGACCCTAAACCGTCCCCGTCCCCTAACCCTAACCCTAGACCGAACCCTAACCCTAACCCTTCCCCGAAGCCTGACCCTCACCCGTCCCCTAATCCTAACCCGTACGCTGACACTAACCCGCGACCTCACACGTACGCTCCCCCTAAAGCGTTGTCGTACCCTCACCTGGACCCTAAACCGTCCCCGTCCCCTAACACTAACCCTAGCCCGAACCCTAACCCTAACCCTTCTCCGAAGCCTGACCCTCACCCGTCCCCTAATCCTAACCCGTAGGCTGACACTAACCCGCGCTCTCACACGTACGCTCCCCCTAAAGCGTTGTCGTGCCCTCACCTGGACCCTAAACCGTCCCCGTCCCCTAACCCTAACCCTAGCCCGAACCCTAACCCTAACCCTTCCCCGAAGCCTCACCCTCACCCGTCCCCTAATCCTAACCCGTACGCTGACACTAACCCGCGCCCTCACACGTACGCTGCCCCTAAAGCGTTGTCGTGCCCTCACCTGGACCCTAAACCGTCCCCGTCCCCTAACCCTAACCCTAGCCCGAACCCTAACCCTAACCCTTCCCCGAAGCCTGACCCTCACCCGTCCCCTAATCCTAACCCGTACGCTGACACTAACCCGCGCCCTCACACGTACGCTCCCCCTAAAGCGTTGTCGTACCCTCACCTGGACCCTAAACCGTCCCCGGCCCCTAACCCTAACCCTGGCCCGAACCCTAACCCTAACCCTTCCCCGAAGCCTGACCCTCACCCGTCCCCTAATCCTAACCCGTACGCTGACAGTAACCAGCGCCCTCACACGTACGCTCCCCCTAAAGTGTTGTCGTGCCCTCACCTGGACCCTAAACCGTCCCCGTCCCCTAACCCTAACCCTAGCCCGAACCCTAACCCTAACCCTTCCCCGAAGCCTGACCCTCACCCGTCCCCTAATCCTAACCCGTACGCTGACACTAACCCGCGCCCTCACACGTACGCTCCCCCTAAAGCGTTGTCGTACCCTCACCTGGACCCTAAACCGTCCCCGTCCCCTAACACTAACCCTAGCCCGAACCCTAACCCTAACCCTTCTCCGAAGCCTGACCCTCACCCGTCCCCTAATCCTAACCCGTAGGCTGACACTAACCCGCGCCCTCACACGTACGCTCCCCCTAAAGCGTTGTCGTACCCTCACCTGGACCCTAAACAGTCCGTGTCCCCTAACACTAACCCTAGCCCGAACCCTAACCCTAAACCTTCCCCGAAGCCTGACCCTCACCCGTCCCCTAATCCTAACCCGTACGCTGACACTAACCTGCGCCCTCACACGTACGCTCCCCCTAAAGCGTTGTCGTACCCTCACCTGGATCTTAAACCGTCCCCGTCCCCTAAACCTAACCCTAGCCCGAACCCTAACCCTAACCCTTCCCCGAAGCCTGACCCTCACCCGTCCCCTAATCCTAACCCGTACGCTGACACTAACCCGCGCCCTCACACGTACGCTCCCCCTAAAGCGTTGTCGTGCCCTCACCTGGACCCTAAACCGTCCCTGTCCCCTAACCCTAACCCTAGCCCGAACCCTAACCCTAACCCTTCCCCGAAGCCTGACCCTCACCCGTCCCCTAATCCTAACCCGTACGCTGACACTAACCCGCGCCCTCACACGTACGCTCCCCCTAAAGAGTTCTCGTGCCCTCACCTGGACCATAAAACGTCCCCGTCCCCTAACCCTAACCCTAGCCCGAACCATAACCCTAACACTTCCCCGAAGCCTGACCCTCACCCGTCCCCTAATCCTAACCTGTACGCTGACACTAACCCACGCCCTCACACGTACGCTCCCCCTAAAGCGTTATCGTGCCCTCACCTGGACCCTAAACCGTACCCGTCCCCTAACCCTAACCCTAGCCCGAACCCTAACCCTAACCCTTCCCCGAAGCCTGACCCTCACCCGTCCCCTAATCCTAACCCGTACGCTGACACTAACCCGCGCCCTCACACGTACGCTCCCCCTAAAGCGTTGCCGTACACTCACCTGGACCCTAAACCGTCCCCGTCCCCTAACCCTAACCCTAGCCCAAACCCTAACCCTAAACCTTCCCCGAAGCCTGACCCTCACCCGTCCCCTAATCCTAACGCGTACGCTGACACTAACCCGTGCCCTCACACGTACGCTCACCCTAAAGCGTTGTGGTACCCTAACCTGGACCCTAAACAGTCCCCGTCCCCTAACCCTAACCCTAGCCCGAACCCTAACCCTAACCCTTCTCCGAAGCCTGACCCTCACCCGTCCCCTAATCCTAACCCGTACGATGACACTAACCCGCGCCCTCACACGTACGCTCCCCCTAAAGAGTTGTCGTGCCCTCACCTGGACCCTAAAGCGTCCCCGTCCCCTAACCCTAACCCTAGCCCGAACCCTAACCCTAACCCTTCCCCGAAGCCTGACCCTCACCCGTCCCCTAATCCTAACCCGTACGCTGACACTAACCCGCGCCCTCACACGTACGCTCCCCCTAAAGCGTTGTCGTGCCCTCACCTGGACCCTAAACCGTCCCCGTCCCCTAACCCTAACCCTAGCCCGAACCCTAACCCTAACCCTTCCCCGAAGCCTGACCCTCACCCGTCCCCTAATCCTAACCCGTACACTGACACTAACCCGCGCCCTCACACGTACGCTCCCCCTAAAGCGTTGTCGTGCCCTCACCTGGACCCTAAACCGTCACTGTCCCCTAACCCTAACCCTAACCCGAACCCTAACCCTAACCCTTCCCCGAAGCCTGAGCCTCACCCGTCCCCTAATCCTAACCCGTACGCTGACACTAACCCGCGCCCTCACACGTACGCTGCACTTAAAGCGTTGTCGTGCCCTCACTTGGACTCTAAACCGTCCCCGTCCCCTAACCCTAACCCTAGCCCAAACCCTAACCCTAACCCTTCCCCGAAGCCTGACCCTCACCCGTCCCCTAATCCTAACCCGTACGCTGACACTAACCCGCGCCCTCACACGTACGCTCCCCCTAAAGCGTTGTCGTACCCTCACCTGGACCCTAAACCGTCCCCGTCCCCTAACCCTAACCCTAGCCCGAACCCTAACCCTAACCCTTCCCCGAAGCCTGACCCTCACCCGTCCCCTAATCCTAACCCGTACGCTGACACTAACCCGCGCCCTCACACGTACGCTCCCCCTAAAGCGTTGTCGTACCCTCACCTGGACCCTAAACCGTCCCCGTCCCCTAACCCTAACCCTAGCCCTAACCCTAACCCTAACACTTTCCCAAAGCCTGACCCTCACACGTCCCCTAATCCTAACCCGTACGCTGACACTAACCCGCGCCCTCACACGTACGCTCCCCCTAAAGCGTTGTCGTACCCTCACCTGGACCCTAAACCGTCCGTGTCCCCTAACCCTAACCCTAGCCCGAACCTTAACCCTAAACCTTCCCCGAAGCCTGACCCTCACCCGTCCCTTAATCCTAAACCGTACGCTGACACTAGCCCGCGCCCTCACACGTACGCTCCCCCTAAAGCGTTGTTGTGCCCTCACCAGGACCCTAAACCGTCCACGTCCCCAACCCTAACCCTAGCTCGAACCCTAACCCTAACACTTCCCCGAAGCCTGAGCCTCACCCGTCCCCTAATCCTAACCCGTACGCTGACACTAACCCGCGCCCTCACACGTACGCTCCCCCTAAAGGGTTGTCGTGCCCTCACCTGGACCCTAAACCGTCCCCGTCCCCTAACCCTAACCCTAGCCCGAACCCTAACCCTAACCCTTCCCCGAAGCCTGACCCTCACCCGTCCCCTAATCCTAACCCGTACGCTGACACTAACCCGCGCCCTCACACGTACGCTCCCCCTAAAGCGTTGTCGTGCCCTCACCTGGACCCTAAACTGTCCCTGTCCCCTAACCCTAACCCTAGCCCGAACCCTAACCCTAACCCTTCCCCGAAGCCTGACCCTCACCCGTCCCCTAATCCTAACCCGTACGCTGACACTAACCCGCGCCCTCACACGTACGCTCCCCCTAAAGAGTTGTCGTGCCCTCACCTGGACCATAAAACGTCCCCGTCCCCTAACCCTAACCCTAGCCCGAACCCTAACACTAACCCTTCCCCGAAACCTCACCCTCACCCGTCCCCTAATCCTAACCCGTACGCTGACACTAACCTGTGCCCTCACACGTACGCTGCACCTAAAGCGTTGTCGTGCCCTCACCTGGACTCTAAACCGTCCCCGTCCCCTAACCCTAACCCTAGCCCGAACCCTAACCCTAACCCTTCCCCGAAGCCTGACACTCACCCGTCCCCTAATCCTAACCCGTACGCTGACACTAACCCGCGCCCTCACACGTACGCTCCCCCTAAAGCGTTGTCGTACCCTCACCTGGACCCTAAACCGTCCCCGGCCCCTAACCCTAACCCTAGCCCGAACCCTAACCATAACCCTTCCCCGAAGCCTGACCCTCACCCGTCCCCTAATCCTAACCCGTACGCTGACACTAACCCGCGCCCTCACACGTACGCTCCCCCTAAAGAGTTGTCGTGCCCTCACCTGGACCGTAAACCGTCCCCGTCCCCTAACCCTAACCCTAGCCCGAACCCTAACCCTAACCCTTCCCCGAAGCCTGACCCTCACCCGTCCCCTAATCCTAACCCGTACGCTGACACTAACCCGCGCCCTCACACGTACGCTGCACTTAAAGCGTTGTCGTGCCCTCACTTGGACTCTAAACCGTCCCCGTCCCCTAACCCTAACCCTAGCCCAAACCCTAACCCTAACCCTTCCCCGAAGCCTGACCCTCACCCGTCCCCTAATCCTAACCCGTACGCTGACACTAACCCGCGCCCTCACACGTACGCTCCCCCTAAAGCGTTGTCGTACCCTCACCTGGACCCTAAACCGTCCCCGGCCCCTAACCCTAACCCTAGCCCGAACCCTAACCCTAACCCTTCCCCGAAGCCTGACCCTCACCCGTCCCCTAATCCTAACCCGTACGCTGACACTAACCCGCGCCCTCACACGTACGCTCCCCCTAAAGAGTTGTCGTGCCCTCACCTGGACCCTAAACCGTCCCCGTCCCCTAACCCTAACCCTAGCCCGAACCCTAACCCTAACCCTTCCCCGAAGCCTGACCCTCACCCGTCCCCTAATCCTAACCCGTACGCTGACACTAACCCGCGCCCTCACACGTACGCTCCCCCTAAAGCGTTGTCGTACCCTCACCTGGACCCTAAACCGTCCGTGTCCCCTAACCCTAACCCTAGCCCGAACCCTAACCCTAACCCTTCTCCGAAGCCTGACCCTCACCCGTCCCCTAATCCTAACCCGTAGGCTGACACTAACCCGCGCCCTCACACGTACGCTCCCCCTAAAGCGTTGTCGTGCCCTCACCTGGACCCTAAACCGTCCCCGTCCCCTAACCCTAACCCTAGCCCGAACCCTAACCCTAACCCTTCCCCGAAGCCTGACCCTCACCCGTCCCCTAATCCTAACCCGTACGCTGACACTAACCCGCGCCCTCACACGTACGCTCCCCCTAAAGCGTTGTCGTACCCTCACCTGGACCCTAAACCGTCCCCGTCCCCTAACCCTAACCCTAGCCCTAACCCTAACCCTAACACTTTCCCAAAGCCTGACCCTCACCCGTCCCCTAATCCTAACCCGTACGCTGACACTAACCCGCGCCCTCACACGTACGCTCCCCCTAAAGCGTTGTCGTACCCTCACCTGGACCCTAAACCGTCCGTGTCCCCTAACCCTAACCCTAGCCCGAACCTTAACCCTAAACCTTCCCCGAAGCCTGACCCTCACCCGTCCCTTAATCCTAAACCGTACGCTGACACTAGCCCGCGCCCTCACACGTACGCTCCCCCTAAAGCGTTGTTGTGCCCTCACCAGGACCCTAAACCGTCCACGTCCCCAACCCTAACCCTAGCTCGAACCCTAACCCTAACACTTCCCCGAAGCCTGAGCCTCACCCGTCCCCTAATCCTAACCCGTACGCTGACACTAACCCGCGCCCTCACACGTACGCTCCCCCTAAAGGGTTGTCGTGCCCTCACCTGGACCCTAAACCGTCCCCGTCCCCTAACCCTAACCCTAGCCCGAACCCTAACCCTAACCCTTCCCCGAAGCCTGACCCTCACCCGTCCCCTAATCCTAACCCGTACGCTGACACTAACCCGCGCCCTCACACGTACGCTCCCCCTAAAGCGTTGTCGTGCCCTCACCTGGACCCTAAACTGTCCCTGTCCCCTAACCCTAACCCTAGCCCGAACCCTAACCCTAACCCTTCCCCGAAGCCTGACCCTCACCCGTCCCCTAATCCTAACCCGTACGCTGACACTAACCCGCGCCCTCACACGTACGCTCCCCCTAAAGAGTTGTCGTGCCCTCACCTGGACCATAAAACGTCCCCGTCCCCTAACCCTAACCCTAGCCCGAACCCTAACCCTAACCCTTCCCCGAAACCTCACCCTCACCCGTCCCCTAATCCTAACCCGTACGCTGACACTAACCTGTGCCCTCACACGTACGCTGCACCTAAAGCGTTGTCGTGCCCTCACCTGGACTCTAAACCGTCCCCGTCCCCTAACCCTAACCCTAGCCCGAACCCTAACCCTAACCCTTCCCCGAAGCCTGACACTCACCCGTCCCCTAATCCTAACCCGTACGCTGACACTAACCCGCGCCCTCACACGTACGCTCCCCCTAAAGCGTTGTCGTACCCTCACCTGGACCCTAAACCGTCCCCGGCCCCTAACCCTAACCCTAGCCCGAACCCTAACCATAACCCTTCCCCGAAGCCTGACCCTCACCCGTCCCCTAATCCTAACCCGTACGCTGACACTAACCCGCGCCCTCACACGTACGCTCCCCCTAAAGAGTTGTCGTGCCCTCACCTGGACCGTAAACCGTCCCCGTCCCCTAACCCTAACCCTAGCCCGAACCCTAACCCTAACCCTTCCCCGAAGCCTGACCCTCACCCGTCCCCTAATCCTAACCCGTACGCTGACACTAACCCGCGCCCTCACACATACGCTCCCCCTAAAGCGTTGTCGTACCCTCACCTGGACCCTAAACCGTCCCCGTCCCCTAACACTAACCCTAGCCCGAACCCTAACCCTAACCCTTCTCCGAAGCCTGACCTTCACCCGTCCCCTAATCCTAACCCGTAGGCTGACACTAACCCGCGCCCTCACACGGACGCTCCCCCTAAAGCGTTGTCGTGCCCTCACCTGGACCCTAAACCGTCCCCGTCCCCTAACCCTAACCCTAGCCCGACACCTAACCCTAACCCTTCCCCGAAGCCTGACCCTCACCCGTCCCCTAATCCTAACCCGTACGCTGACACTAACCCGCGCCCTCACACGTACGCTCCCCCTAAAGCGTTGTCGTACCCTCACCTGGACCCTAACCCGTCCCCGTTCCCTAACCCTAACCCTAGCCCTAACCCTAACCCTAACACTTCCCCGAAGCCTGACCCTCACCCGTCCCCTAATCCTAACCCGTACGATGACACTAACCTGCGCCCTCACACGTACGCTCCCCCTAAAGCGTTGTCGTACCCTCACCTGGACCCTAAACCGTCCGTGTCCCCTAACCCTAACCCTAGCCCGAACTCTAACCCTAAACCTTCCCCGAAGCCTGACCCTCACCCGTCCCTTAATCCTAAACCGTACGCTGACACTAGCCCGCGCCCTCACACGTACGCTCCCCCTAAAGCGTTGTTTTGCCCTCACCAGGACCCTAAACCGTCCCCGTCCCCAACCCTAACCCTAGCCCGAACCCTAACCCTAACACTTCCCCGAAGGCTGACCCTCACCCGTCCCCTAATCCTAACCCGTACGCTGACACTAACCCGCGCCCTCACAGGTACGCTCCCCCTAAAGGGTTGTCGTGCCCTCACCTGGACCCTAAACCGTCCCCGTCCCCTAACCCTAACCCTAGCCCGAACCCTAACCCTAACACTTCCCCGAAGCCTGACCCTCACCCGTCCCCTAATCCTAACCCGTACGCTGACACTAACCCACGCCCTCACACGTACGCTCCCCCTAAAGCGTTGTCGTACCCTCACCTGGAACCTAAACCGTCCCCGTCCCCTAACCCTAACCCTAGCCCGAACCCTAACCCTAACCCTTCCCCGAAGCCTGACCCTCACCCGTCCCCTAATCCTAACTCGTACGCTGACACTAACCCACGCCCTCACACGTACGCTCCCCCTAAAGCGTTGTCGTACCCTCACATGGACCCTAAACCGTCCCCGTCCCCTAACCCTAACCCTAGCCCGAACCCTAACCCTCACCCTTCCCCGAAGCCTGACCCTCACCCGTCCCCTAATCCTAACCCGTACGCTGACACTAACCCGCGCCCTCACACGTACGCTCCCCCTAAAGCGTTGTCGTACCCTCACCTGGACCCTAAACCGTCCACGTCCCCTAACCCTAACCCTAGCCCGAACCCTAACCCTAACCATTCCCCGAAGCCTGACCCTCACCCGTCCCCTAATCCTAACCCGTACGCTGACACTAACCCGCGCCCTCACACGTACGCTCCCCCTAAAGCGTTGTCGTACCCTCACCTGGACCCTAAACCATCCCCGTCCCCTAACCCTAAACCTAGCCCGAACCCTAACCCTAGCCCTTCCCCAAAGCCTGACCCTCACCCGTCACCTAATCCTAACCCGTACGCTGACACTAACCCGCGCCCTCACATGTACGCTCCCCCTAAAGCGTTGTCGTGCCCTCACCTGGACCCTAAACCGTCCCCGTCCCCTAACCCTAACCCTAGCCCGAACCCTAACCCTAACCCTTCCCCGAAGCCTGACCCTCACTCGTCCCCTAATCCTAACGCGTAGGCTGACACTAACCCGCGCCCTCACACGTACGCTCCCCCTAAAGCGTTGTCGGGCCCTCACCTGGACCCTAAACCGTCCCCGTCCCCTAACTCTAACCCTAGCCCGAACCCTAACCCTAGCCCTTCCCCGAAGCCTGACCATCACCCGTCCCCTAATCCTACCCCGTACGTTGACACTAACCCGCGCCCTCACATGTACGCTCCCCCTAAAGCGTTGTCGTGCCCTCACATGGACCCTAAACCGTCCCCGTCCCCTAACCCTAACCCTAGCCCGAACCCTAACCCTAACCCTTCCCCGAAGCCTGACCCTCACCCGTCCCCTAATCCTAACGCGTCCGCTGACACTAACCCGCGCCCTCACACGTACGCTCCCCCTAAAGCGTTGTCGTGCCCTCACCTGGACCCTAAACCGTCCCCGTCCCCTAACCCTAACCCTAGCCCGAACCCTAACCCTAACCCTTCCCCGAAGCCTGACCCTCACCCGTCCCCTAATCCTAACCCGTACGCTGACACTAACCCGCGCCCTCACACGTACGCTCCCCCTAAAGCGTTGTCGTACCCTCACCTGGACCCTAAACCGTCCCCGTCCCCTAACACTAACCCTAGCCCGAACCCTAACCCTAACCCTTCTCCGAAGCCTGACCCTCACCCGTCCCCTAATCCTAACCCGTAGGCTGACACTAACCCGCGCCCTCACACGTACGCTCCCCCTAAAGCGTTGTCGTACCCTCACCTGGACCCTAAACAGTCCGTGTCCCCTAACCCTAACCCTAGCCCGAACCCTAACCCTAAACCTTCCCCGAAGCCTGACCCTCACCCGTCACTTAATCCTAAACCGTATGCTGACACTAGCCCGCGCCCTCACACGTACGCTCCCCCTAAAGCGTTGTTGTGCCCTCACCAGGACCCTAAACCGTCCCCGTCCCCAACCCTAACCCTAGCCCGAACCCTAACCCTAACACTTCCCCGAAGGCTGACCCTCACCCGTCCCCTAATCCTAACCCGTACGCTGACACTAACCTGCGCCCTCACACATACGCTCCCCCTAAAGCGTTGTCGTACCCTCACCTGGATCTTAAACCGTCCCCGTCCCCTAAACCTAACCCTAGCCCGAACCCTAACCCTAACCCTTCCCCGAAGCCTGACCCTCACCCGTCCCCTAATCCTAACCCGTACGCTGACACTAACCCGCGCCCTCACACGTACGCTCCACCTAAAGCGTTGTCGTGCCCTCACCTGGACTCTAAACCGTCCCTGTCCCCTAACCCTAACCCTAGCCCGAACCCTAACCCTAACCCTTCCCCGAAGCCTGACCCTCACCCGTCCCCTAATCCTAACCCGTACGCTGACACTAACCCGCGCCCTCACACGTACGCTCCCCCTAAAGAGTTGTCGTGCCCTCACCTGGACCATAAAACGTCCCCGTCCCCTAACCCTAACCCTAGCCCGAACCATAACCCTAACACTTCCCCGAAGCCTGACCCTCACCCGTCCCCTAATCCTAACCTGTACGCTGACACTAACCCACGCCCTCACACGTACGCTCCCCCTAAAGCGTTATCGTGCCCTCACCTGGACCCTAAACTGTACCCGTCCCCTAACCCTAACCCTAGCCCGAACCCTAACCCTAACCCTTCCCCGAAGCCTGACCCTCACCCGTCCCCTAATCCTAACCCGTACGCTGACACTAACCTGCGCCCTCACACGTACGCTCCCCCTAAAGCGTTGCCGTACACTCACCTGGACCCTAAACCGTCCCCGTCCCCTAACCCTAACCCTAGCCCAAACCCTAACCCTAAACCTTCCCCGAAGCCTGACCCTCACCCGTCCCCTAATCCTAACGCGTACGCTGACACTAACCCGTGCCCTCACACGTACGCTCACCCTAAAGCGTTGTGGTACCCTAACCTGGACCCTAAACAGTCCCCGTCCCCTAACCCTAACCCTAGCCCGAACCCTAACCCTAACCCTTCTCCGAAGCCTGACCCTCACCCGTCCCCTAATCCTAACCCGTACGATGACACTAACCCGCGCCCTCACACGTACGCTCCCCCTAAAGAGTTGTCGTGCCCTCACCTGGACCCTAAAGCGTCCCCGTCCCCTAACCCTAACCCTAGCCCGAACCCTAACCCTAACCCTTCCCCGAAGCCTGACCCTCACCCGTCCCCTAATCCTAACCCGTACGCTGACACTAACCCGCGCCCTCACACGTACGCTCCCCCTAAAGCGTTGTCGTGCCCTCACCTGGACCCTAAACCGTCCCCGTCCCCTAACCCTAACCCTAGCCCGAACCCTAACCCTAACCCTTCCCCGAAGCCTGACCCTCACCCGTCCCCTAATCCTAACCCGTACACTGACACTAACCCGCGCCCTCACACGTACGCTCCCCCTAAAGCGTTGTCGTGCCCTCACCTGGACCCTAAACCGTCACTGTCCCCTAACCCTAACCCTAGCCCGAACCCTAACCCTAACCCTTCCCCGAAGCCTGACCCTCACCCGTCCCCTAATCCTAACCCGTACGCTGACACTAACCCGCGCCCTCACACGTACGCTGCACTTAAAGCGTTGTCGTGCCCTCACTTGGACTCTAAACCGTCCCCGTCCCCTAACCCTAACCCTAGCCCGAACCCTAACCCTAACCCTTCCCCGAAGCCTGACCCTCACCCGTCCCCTAATCCTAACCCGTACGCTGACACTAACCCGCGCCCTCACACGTACGCTCCCCCTAAAGCGTTGTCGTACCCTCACCTGGACCCTAAACCGTCCCCGGCCCCTAACCCTAACCCTAGCCCGAACCCTAACCCTAACCCTTCCCCGAAGCCTGACCCTCACCCGTCCCCTAATCCTAACCCGTACGCTGACACTAACCCGCGCCCTCACACGTACGCTCCCCCTAAAGATTTGTCGTGCCCTCACCTGGACCCTAAACCGTCCCCGTCCCCTAACCCTAACCCTAGCCCGAACCCTAACCCTAACCCTTCCCCGAAGCCTGACCCTCACCCGTCCCCTAATCCTAACCCGTACGCTGACACTAACCCGCGCCCTCACACGTACGCTCCCCCTAAAGCGTTGTCGTACCCTCACCTGGACCCTAAACCGTCCGTGTCCCCTAACCCTAACCCTAGCCCGAACCCTAACCCTAACCCTTCTCCGAAGCCTGACCCTCACCCGTCCCCTAATCCTAACCCGTAGGCTGACACTAACCCGCGCCCTCACACGTACGCTCCCCCTAAAGCGTTGTCGTGCCCTCACCTGGACCCTAAACCGTCCCCGTCCCCTAACCCTAACCCTAGCCCGAACCCTAACCCTAACCCTTCCCCGAAGCCTGACCCTCACCCGTCCCCTAATCCTAACCCGTACGCTGACACTAACCCGCGCCCTCACACGTACGCTCCCCCTAAAGCGTTGTCGTACCCTCACCTGGACCCTAAACCGTCCCCGTCCCCTAACCCTAACCCTAGCCCTAACCCTAACCCTAACACTTTCCCGAAGCCTGACCCTCACCCGTCCCCTAATCCTAACCCGTACGCTGACACTAACCCGCGCCCTCACACGTACGCTCCCCCTAAAGCGTTGTCGTACCCTCACCTGGACCCTAAACCGTCCGTGTCCCCTAACCCTAACCCTAGCCCGAACCTTAACCCTAAACCTTCCCCGAAGCCTGACCCTCACCCGTCCCTTAATCCTAAACCGTACGCTGACACTAGCCCGCGCCCTCACACGTACGCTCCCCCTAAAGCGTTGTTGTGCCCTCACCAGAACCCTAAACCGTCCACGTCCCCAACCCTAACCCTAGCTCGAACCCTAACCCTAACACTTCCCCGAAGCCTGAGCCTCACCCGTCCCCTAATCCTAACCCGTACGCTGACACTAACCCGCGCCCTCACACGTACGCTCCCCCTAAAGGGTTGTCGTGCCCTCACCTGGACCCTAAACCGTCCCCGTCCCCTAACCCTAACCCTAGCCCGAACCCTAACCCTAACCCTTCCCCGAAGCCTGACCCTCACCCGTCCCCTAATCCTAACCCGTACGCTGACACTAACCCGCGCCCTCACACGTACGCTCCCCCTAAAGCGTTGTCGTGCCCTCACCTGGACCCTAAACTGTCCCTGTCCCCTAACCCTAACCCTAGCCCGAACCCTAACCCTAACCCTTCCCCGAAGCCTGACCCTCACCCGTCCCCTAATCCTAACCCGTACGCTGACACTAACCCGCGCCCTCACACGTACGCTCCCCCTAAAGAGTTGTCGTGCCCTCACCTGGACCATAAAACGTCCCCGTCCCCTAACCCTAACCCTAGCCCGAACCCTAACCCTAACCCTTCGCCGAAACCTCACCCTCACCCGTCCCCTAATCCTAACCCGTACGCTGACACTAACCTGTGCCCTCACACGTACGCTGCACCTAAAGCGTTGTCGTGCCCTCACCTGGACTCTAAACCGTCCCCGTCCCCTAACCCTAACCCTAGCCCGAACCCTAACCCTAACCCTTCCCCGAAGCCTGACACTCACCCGTCCCCTAATCCTAACCCGTACGCTGACACTAACCCGCGCCCTCACACGTACGCTCCCCCTAAAGCGTTGTCGTACCCTCACCTGGACCCTAAACCGTCCCCGGCCCCTAACCCTAACCCTAGCCCAAACCCTAACCATAACCCTTCCCCGAAGCCTGACCCTCACCCGTCCCCTAATCCTAACCCGTACGCTGACACTAACCCGCGCCCTCACACGTACGCTCCCCCTAAAGAGTTGTCGTGCCCTCACCTGGACCGTAAACCGTCCCCGTCCCCTAACCCTAACCCTAGCCCGAACCCTAACCCTAACCCTTCCCCGAAGCCTGACCCTCACCCGTCCCCTAATCCTAACCCGTACGCTGACACTAACCCGCGCCCTCACACGTACGCTCCCCCTAAAGCGTTGTCGTACCCTCACCTGGACCCTAAACCGTCCCCGTCCCCTAACACTAACCCTAGCCCGAACCCTAACCCTAACCCTTCTCCGAAGCCTGACCTTCACCCGTCCCCTAATCCTAACCCGTAGGCTGACACTAACCCGCGCCCTCACACGTACGCTCCCCCTAAAGCGTTGTCGTGCCCTCACCTGGACCCTAAACCGTCCCCGTCCCCTAACCCTAACCCTAGCCCGACCCCTAACCCTAACCCTTCCCCGAAGCCTGACCCTCACCCGTCCCCTAATCCTAACCCGTACGCTGACACTAACCCGCGCCCTCACACGTACGCTCCCCCTAAAGCGTTGTCGTACCCTCACCTGGACCCTAACCCGTCCCCGTTCCCTAACCCTAACCCTAGCCCTAACCCTAACCCTAACACTTCCCCGAAGCCTGACCCTCACCCGTCCCCTAATCCTAACCCGTAGGCTGACACTAACCTGCGCCCTCACACGTACGCTCCCCCTAAAGCGTTGTCGTACCCTCACCTGGACCCTAAACCGTCCGTGTCCCCTAACCCTAACCCTAGCCCGAACTCTAACCCTAAACCTTCCCCGAAGCCTGACCCTCACCCGTCCCTTAATCCTAAACCGTACGCTGACACTAGCCCGCGCCCTCACACGTACGCTCCCCCTAAAGCGTTGTTTTGCCCTCACCAGGACCCTAAACCGTCCCCGTCCCCAACCCTAACCCTAGCCCGAACCCTAACCCTAACACTTCCCCGAAGGCTGACCCTCACCTGTCCCCTAATCCTAACCCGTACGCTGACACTAACCCGCGCCCTCACAGGTACGCTCCCCCTAAAGGGTTGTCGTGCCCTCACCTGGACCCTAAACCGTCCCCGTCCCCTAACCCTAACCCTAGCCCGAACCCTAACCCTAACCCTTCCCCGAAGCCTGACCCTCACCCGTCCCCTAATCCTAACCCGTACGCTGACACTAACCCACGCTCTCACACGTACGCTCCCCCTAAAGCGTTGTCGTACCCTCACCTGGAACCTAAACCGTCCCCGTCCCCTAACCCTAACCCTAGCCCGAACCCTAACCCTAACCCTTCCCCGAAGCCTGACCCTCACCCTTCCCCTAATCCTAACTCGTACGCTGACACTAACCCACGCCCTCACACGTACGCTCCCCCTAAAGCGTTGTCGTACCCTCACATGGACCCTAAACCGTCCCCGTCCCCTAACCCTAACCCTAGCCCGAACCCTAACCCTCACCCTTCCCCGAAGCCTGACCCTCACCCGTCCCCTAATCCTAACCCGTACGCTGACACTAACCCGCGCCCTCAAACGTACGCTCCCCCTAAAGCGTTGTCGTACCCTCACCTGGACCCTAAACCGTCCACGTCCCCTAACCCTAACCCTAGCCCGAACCCTAACCCTAACCATTCCCCGAAGCCTGACCCTCACCCGTCCCCTAATCCTAACCCGTACGCTGACACTAACCCGCGCCCTCACACGTACGCTCCCCCTAAAGCGTTGTCGTACCCTCACCTGGACCCTAAACCATCCCCGTCCCCTAACCCTAACCCTAGCCCGAACCCTAACCCTAGCCCTTCCCCGAAGCCTGACCCTCACCCGTCACCTAATCCTAACCCGTACGCTGACACTAACCCGCGCCCTCACATGTACGCTCCCCCTAAAGCGTTGTCGTGCCCTCACCTGGACCCTAAACCGTCCCCGTCCCCTAACCCTAACCCTAGCCCGAACCCTAACCCTAACCCTTCCCCGAAGCCTGACCCTCACTCGTCCCCTAATCCTAACGCGTAGGCTGACACTAACCCGCGCCCTCACACGTACGCTCCCCCTAAAGCGTTGTCGGGCCCTCACCTGGACCCTAAACCGTCCGTGTCCCCTAACCCTAAACCTAGCCCGAACCCTAACCCTAAACCTTCCCCGAAGCCTGACCCTCACCCGTCCCTTAATCCTAAACCGTACGCTGACACTAGCCCGCGCCCTCACACGTACGCTCCCCCTAAAGCGTTGTTGTGCCCTCACCAGGACCCTAAACCGTCCCCGTCCCCAACCCTAACCCTAGCCCGAACCCTAACCCTAACACTTCCCCGAAGGCTGACCCTCACCCGTCCCCTAATCCTAACCCGTACGCTGACACTAACCCGCGCCCTCACACGTACGCTCCCCCTAAAGCGTTGTCGTGCCCTCACCTGGACCCTAAACCGTCCCCGTCCCCTAACCCTAACCCTAGCCCGAACCCTAACCCTAACCCTTCCCCGAAGCCTGACCCTCACCCGTCCCCTAATCCTAACCCGTACACTGACACTAACCCGCGCCCTCACACGTACGCTCCCCCTAAAGCGTTGTCGTGCCCTCACCTGGACCCTAAACCGTCACTGTCCCCTAACCCTAACCCTAGCCCGAACCCTAACCCTAACCCTTCCCCGAAGCCTGACCCTCACCCGTCCCCTAATCCTAACCCGTACGCTGACACTAACCCGCGCCCTCACACGTACGCTCCCCCTAAAGCGTTGTCGTACCCTCACCTGGACCCTAAACCGTCCCCGTCCCCTAACCCTAACCCTAGCCCTAACCCTAACCCTAACACTTTCCCGAAGCCTGACCCTCACCCGTCCCCTAATCCTAACCCGTACGCTGACACTAACCCGCGCCCTCACACGTACGCTCCCCCTAAAGCGTTGTCGTACCCTCACCTGGACCCTAAACCGTCCGTGTCCCCTAACCCTAACCCTAGCCCGAACCTTAACCCTAAACCTTCCCCGAAGCCTGACCCTCACCCGTCCCTTAATCCTAAACCGTACGCTGACACTAGCCTGCGCCCTCACACATACGCTCCCCCTAAAGCGTTGTTGTGCCCTCACCAGGACCCTAAACCGTCCACGTCCCCAACCCTAACCCTAGCTCGAACCCTAACCCTAACACTTCCCCGAAGCCTGAGCCTCACCCGTCCCCTAATCCTAACCCGTACGCTGACACTAACCCGCGCCCTCACACGTACGCTCCCCCTAAAGGGTTGTCGTGCCCTCACCTGGACCCTAAACCGTCCCCGTCCCCTAACCCTAACCCTAGCCCGAACCCTAACCCTAACCCTTCCCCGAAGCCTGACCCTCACCCGTCCCCTAATCCTAACCCGTACGCTGACACTAACCCGCGCCCTCACACGTACGCTCCCCCTAAAGTGTTGTCGTGCCCTCACCTGGACCCTAAACTGTCCCTGTCCCCTAACCCTAACCCTAGCCCGAACCCTAACCCTAACCCTTCCCCGAAGCCTGACCCTCACCCGTCCCCTAATCCTAACCCGTACGCTGACACTAACCCGCGCCCTCACACGTACGCTCCCCCTAAAGAGTTGTCGTGCCCTCACCTGGACCATAAAACGTCCCCGTCCCCTAACCCTAACCCTAGCCCGAACCCTAACCCTAACCCTTCCCCGAAACCTCACCCTCACCCGTCCCCTAATCCTAACCCGTACGCTGACACTAACCTGTGCCCTCACACGTACGCTGCACCTAAAGCGTTGTCGTGCCCTCACCTGGACTCTAAACCGTCCCCGTCCCCTAACCCTAACCCTAGCCCGAACCCTAACCCTAACCCTTCCCCGAAGCCTGACACTCACCCGTCCCCTAATCCTAACCCGTACGCTGACACTAACCCGCGCCCTCACACGTACGCTCCCCCTAAAGCGTTGTCGTACCCTCACCTGGACCCTAAACCGTCCCCGGCCCCTAACCCTAACCCTAGCCCGAACCCTAACCATAACCCTTCTCCGAAGCCTGACCTTCACCCGTCCCCTAATCCTAACCCGTAGGCTGACACTAACCCGCGCCCTCACACGTACGCTCCCCCTAAAGCGTTGTCGTGCCCTCACCTGGACCCTAAACCGTCCCCGTCCCCTAACCCTAACCCTAGCCCGACCCCTAACCCTAACCCTTCCCCAAAGCCTGACCCTCACCCGTCCCCTAATCCTAACCCGTACGCTGACACTAACCCGCGCCCTCACACGTACGCTCCCCCTAAAGCGTTGTCGTACCCTCACCTGGACCCTAACCCGTCCCCGTTCCCTAACCCTAACCCTAGCCCTAACCCTAACCCTAACACTTCCCCGAAGCCTGACCCTCACCCGTCCCCTAATCCTAACCCGTACGCTGACACTAACCTGCGCCCTCACACGTACGCTCCCCCTAAAGCGTTGTCGTACCCTCACCTGGACCCTAAACCGTCCGTGTCCCCTAACCCTAACCCTAGCCCGAACTCTAACCCTAAACCTTCCCCGAAGCCTGACCCTCACCCGTCCCTTAATCCTAAACCGTACGCTGACACTAGCCCGCGCCCTCACACGTACGCTCCCCCTAAAGCGTTGTTTTGCCCTCACCAGGACCCTAAACCGTCCCCGTCCCCAACCCTAACCCTAGCCCGAACCCTAACCCTAACACTTCCCCGAAGGCTGACCCTCACCTGTCCCCTAATCCTAACCCGTACGCTGACACTAACCCGCGCCCTCACAGGTACGCTCCCCCTAAAGGGTTGTCGTGCCCTCACCTGGACCCTAAACCGTCCCCGTCCCCTAACCCTAAACCTAGCCCGAACCCTAACCCTAACCCTTCCCCGAAGCCTGACCCTCACCCGTCCCCTAATCCTAACCCGTACGCTGACACTAACCCGCGCCCTCACACGTACGCTGCACTTAAAGCGTTGTCGTGCCCTCACTTGGACTCTAAACCGTCCCCGTCCCCTAACCCTAACCCTAGCCCGAACCCTAACCCTAACCCTTCCCCGAAGCCTGACCCTCACCCGTCCCCTAATCCTAACCCGTACGCTGACACTAGCCCGCGCCCTCACACGTACGCTCCCCCTAAAGCGTTGTTTTGCCCTCACCAGGACCCTAAACCGTCCCCGTCCCCAACCCTAACCCTAGCCCGAACCCTAACCCTAACACTTCCCCGAAGGCTGACCCTCACCTGTCCCCTAATCCTAACCCGTACGCTGACACTAACCCGCGCCCTCACAGGTACGCTCCCCCTAAAGGGTTGTCGTGGCTCACCTGGACCCTAAACCGTCCCCGTCCCCTAACCCTAAACCTAGCCCGAACCCTAACCCTAACCCTTCCCCGAAGCCTGACCCTCACCCGTCCCCTAATCCTAACCCGTACGCTGACACTAACCCGCGCCCTCACACGTACGCTGCACTTAAAGCGTTGTCGTGCCCTCACTTGGACTCTAAACCGTCCCCGTCCCCTAACCCTAACCCTAGCCCGAACCCTAACCCTAACCCTTCCCCGAAGCCTGACCCTCACCCGTCCCCTAATCCTAACCCGTACGCTGACACTAACCCGCGCCCTCACACGTACGCTCCCCCTAAAGCGTTGTCGTACCCTCACCTGGACCCTAAACCGTCCCCGGCCCCTAACCCTAACCCTAGCCCGAACCCTAACCCTAACCCTTCCCCGAAGCCTGACCCTCACCCGTCCCCTAATCCTAACCCGTACGCTGACACTAACCCGCGCCCTCACACGTACGCTCCCCCTAAAGAGTTGTCGTGCCCTCACCTGGACCCTAAACCGTCCCCGTCCCCTAACCCTAACCCTAGCCCGAACCCTAACCCTAACCCTTCCCCGAAGCCTGACCCTCACCCGTCCCCTAATCCTAACCCGTACGCTGACACTAACCCGCGCCCTCACACGTACGCTCCCCCTAAAGCGTTGTCGTACCCTCACCTGGACCCTAAACCGTCCCCGTCCCCTAACCCTAACCCTAGCCCTAACCCTAACCCTAACACTTTCCCGAAGCCTGACCCTCACCCGTCCCCTAATCCTAACCCGTACGCTGACACTAACCCGCGCCCTCACACGTACGCTCCCCCTAAAGCGTTGTCGTACCCTCACCTGGACCCTAAACCGTCCGTGTCCCCTAACCCTAACCCTAGCCCGAACCTTAACCCTAAACCTTCCCCGAAGCCTGACCCTCACCCGTCCCTTAATCCTAAACCGTACGCTGACACTAGCCTGCGCCCTCACACGTACGCTCCCCCTAAAGCGTTGTTGTGCCCTCACCAGGACCCTAAACCGTCCACGTCCCCAACCCTAACCCTAGCTCGAACCCTAACCCTAACACTTCCCCGAAGCCTGAGCCTCACCCGTCCCCTAATCCTAACCCGTACGCTGACACTAACCCGCGCCCTCACACGTACGCTCCCCCTAAAGGGTTGTCGTGCCCTCACCTGGACCCTAAACCGTCCCCGTCCCCTAACCCTAACCCTAGCCCGAACCCTAACCCTAACCCTTCCCCGAAGCCTGACCCTCACCCGTCCCCTAATCCTAACCCGTACGCTGACACTAACCCGCGCCCTCACACGTACGCTCCCCCTAAAGCGTTGTCGTGCCCTCACCTGGACCCTAAACTGTCCCTGTCCCCTAACCCTAACCCTAGCCCGAACCCTAACCCTAACCCTTCCCCGAAGCCTGACCCTCACCCGTCCCCTAATCCTAACCCGTACGCTGACACTAACCCGCGCCCTCACACGTACGCTCCCCCTAAAGAGTTTTCGTGCCCTCACCTGGACCATAAAACGTCCCCGTCCCCTAACCCTAACCCTAGCCCGAACCCTAACCCTAACCCTTCCCCGAAACCTCACCCTCACCCGTCCCCTAATCCTAACCCGTACGCTGACACTAACCTGTGCCCTCACACGTACGCTGCACCTAAAGCGTTGTCTTGCCCTCACCTGGACTCTAAACCGTCCCCGTCCCCTAACCCTAACCCTAGCCCGAACCCTAACCCTAACCCTTCCCCGAAGCCTGACACTCACCCGTCCCCTAATCCTAACCCGTACGCTGACACTAACCCGCGCCCTCACACGTACACTCCCCCTAAAGCGTTGTCGTACCCTCACCTGGACCCTAAACCGTCCCCGGCCCCTAACCCTAACCCTAGCCCGAACCCTAACCATAACCCTTCCCCGAAGCCTGACCCTCACCCGTCCCCTAATCCTAACCCGTACGCTGACACTAACCCGCGCCCTCACACGTACGCTCCCCCTAAAGAGTTGTCGTGCCCTCACCTGGACCGTAAACCGTCCCCGTCCCCTAACCCTAACCCTAGCCCGAACCCTAACCCTAACCCTTCCCCGAAGCCTGACCCTCACCCGTCCCCTAATCCTAACCCGTACGCTGACACTAACCCGCGCCCTCACACGTACGCTCCCCCTAAAGCGTTGTCGTACCCTCACCTGGACCCTAAACCGTCCCCGTCCCCTAACACTAACCCTAGCCCGAACCCTAACCCTAACCCTTCTCCGAAGCCTGACCTTCACCCGTCCCCTAATCCTAACCCGTAGGCTGACACTAACCCGCGCCCTCACACGTACGCTCCCCCTAAAGCGTTGTCGTGCCCTCACCTGGACCCTAAACCGTCCCCGTCCCCTAACCCTAACCCTAGCCCGACCCCTAACCCTAACCCTTCCCCGAAGCCTGACCCTCACCCGTCCCCTAATCCTAACCCGTACGCTGACACTAACCCGCGCCCTCACACGTACGCTCCCCCTAAAGCGTTGTCGTACCCTCACCTGGACCCTAACCCGTCCCCGTTCCCTAACCCTAACCCTAGCCCTAACCCTAACCCTAACACTTCCCCGAAGCCTGACCCTCACCCGTCCCCTAATCCTAACCCGTACGCTGACACTAACCTGCGCCCTCACACGTACGCTCCCCCTAAAGCGTTGTCGTACCCTCACCTGGACCCTAAACCGTCCGTGTCCCCTAACCCTAACCCTAGCCCGAACTCTAACCCTAAACCTTCCCCGAAGCCTGACCCTCACCCGTCCCTTAATCCTAAACCGTACGCTGACACTAGCCCGCGCCCTCACACGTACGCTCCCCCTAAAGCGTTGTTTTGCCCTCACCAGGACCCTAAACCGTCCCCGTCCCCAACCCTAACCCTAGCCCGAACCCTAACCCTAACACTTCCCCGAAGGCTGACCCTCACCTGTCCCCTAATCCTAACCCGTACGCTGACACTAACCCGCGCCCTCACAGGTACGCTCCCCCTAAAGGGTTGTCGTGCCCTCACCTGGACCCTAAACCGTCCCCGTCCCCTAACCCTAAACCTAGCCCGAACCCTAACCCTAACCCTTCCCCGAAGCCTGACCCTCACCCGTCCCCTAATCCTAACCCGTACGCTGACACTAACCCACGCTCTCACACGTACGCTCCCCCTAAAGCGTTGTTGTGCCCTCACCAGGACCCTAAACCGTCCCCGTCCCCAACCCTAACCCTAGCCCGAACCCTAACCCTAACACTTCCCCGAAGGCTGACCCTCACCCGTCCCCTAATCCTAACCCGTACGCTGACACTAACCCACGCTCTCACACGTACGCTCCCCCTAAAGCGTTGTTGTGCCCTCACCAGGACCCTAAACCGTCCCCGTCCCCAACCCTAACCCTAGCCCGAACCCTAACCCTAACACTTCCCCGAAGGCTGACCCTCACCCGTCCCCTAATCCTAACCCGTACGCTGACACTAACCCGCGCCCTCACACGTACGCTCCCCCTAAAGGGTTGTCGTGCCCTCACCTGGACCCTAAACCGTCCCCGTCCCCTAACCCTAACCCTAGCCCGAACCCTAACCCTAACCCTTCCCCGAAGCCTGACCCTCACCCGTCCCCTAATCCTAACCCGTACGCTGACACTAACCCGCGCCCTCACACGTACGCTCCCCCTAAAGCGTTGTCGTGCCCTCACCTGGACCCTAAACCGTCACTGTCCCCTAAACCTAACCCTAGCCCGAACCCTAACCCTAACCCTTCCCCGAAGCCTGACCCTCACCCGTCCCCTAATCCTAACCCGTACGCTGACACTAACCCGCGCCCTCACACGTACGCTCCCCCTAAAGCGTTGCCGTACCCTCACCTGGACCCTAAACCGTCCCCGTCCCCTAACCCTAACCCTAGCCCAAACCCTAACCCTAACACTTCCCCGAAGCCTGACCCTCACCCGTCCCCTAATCCTAACGCGTACGCTGACACTAACCCGTGCCCTCACACGTACGCTCCCCCTAAAGCGTTGTGGTACCCTAACCTGGACCCTAAACAGTCCCCGTCCCCTAACCCTAACCCTAGCCCGAACCCTAACCCTAACCCTTCTCCGAAGTCTGACCCTCACCCGTCCCCTAATCCTAAGCCGTACGCTGAAACTAACCCGCGCCCTCACACGTACGCTCCCCCTAAAGAGTTGTCGTGCCCTCACCTGGACCCTAAAGCGTCCCCGTCCCCTAACCCTAACCCTAGCCCGAACCCTAACCCTAACCCTTCCCCGAAGCCTGACACTCACCCGTCCCCTAATCCTAACCCGTACGCTGACACTAACCCGCGCCCTCACACGTACGCTCCCCCTAAAGCGTTGTCGTACCCTCACCTGGACCCTAAACCGTCTCCGTCCCCTGACACTAACCCTAGCCCGAACCCTAACCCTAACACTTCTCCGAAGCCTGACCCTCACCCGTCCCCTAATCCTAACCCGTAGGCTGACACTAACCCGCGCCCTCACACGTACGCTCCCCCTAAAGCGTTGTCGTGCCCTCACCTGGACCCTAAACCGTCCCCGTCCCCTAACCCTAACCCTAGCCCGAACCCTAACCCTAACACTTCCCCGAAGCCTGACCCTCACCCGTCCCCTAATCCTAACCCGTACGCTGACACTAACCCGCGCCCTCACACGTACGCTCCCCCTAAAGCGTTGTCGTACCCTCACCTGGACCCTAAACCGTCCCCGTCCCCTAAACCTAACCCTAGCCCTAACCCTAACCCTAACACTTCCCCGAAGCCTGACCCTCACCCGTCCCCTAATCCTAACCCGTACGCTGATACTAACCCGCGCCCTCACACGTACGCTCCCCCTAAAGCGTTGTCGTACCCTCACCTGGACCCTAAACCGTCCGTGTCCCCTAACCCTAACCCTAGCACGAACCCTAACCCTAAACCTTCCCCGAAGCCTGACCCTCACCCGTCCCTTAATCCTAAACCGTACGCTGACACTAGCCCGCGCCCTCACACGTACGCTCCCCCTAAAGCGTTGTTGTGCCCTCACCAGGACCCTAAACCGTCCCCGTCCCCAACCCTAACCCTAGCCCGAACCCTAACCCTAACACTTCCCCGAAGGCTGACCCTCACCCGTCCCCTAATCCTAACCCGTACACTGACACTAACCCGCGCCCTCACACGTACGCTCCCCCTAAAGGGTTGTCGTGCCCTCACCTGGACCCTAAACCGTCCCCGTCCCCTAACCCTAACCCTAGCCCGAACCCTAACCCTAACCCTTCCCCGAAGCCTGACCCTCACCCGTCCCCTAATCCTAACCCGTACGCTGACACTAACCCGCGCCCTCACACGTACGCTCCCCCTAAAGCGTTGCCGTACCCTCACCTGGACCCTAAACCGTCCCCGTCCCCTAACCCTAACCCTAGCCCAAACCCTAACCCTAAACCTTCCCCGAAGCCTGACCCTCACCCGTCCCCTAATCCTAACGCGTACGCTGACACTAACCCGTGCCCTCACACGTACGCTCCCCCTAAAGCGTTGTGGTACCCTAACCTGGACCCTAAACAGTCCCCGTCCCCTAACCCTAACCCTAGCCCGAACCCTAACCCTAACCCTTCTCCGAAGCCTGACCCTCACCCGTCCCCTAATCCTAAGCCGTACGCTGACACTAACCCGCGCCCTCACAAGTACGCTCCCCCTAAAGAGTTGTCGTGCCCTCACCTGGACCCTAAAGCGTCCCCGTCCCCTAACCCTAACCCTAGCCGGAACCCTAACCCTAACCCTTCCCCGAAGCCTGACCCTCACCCGTCCCCTAATCCTAACCCGTACGCTGACACTAACCCGCGCCCTCACACGTACGCTCCCCCTAAAGCGTTGTCGTACCCTCACCTGGACCCTAAACCGTCCCCGTCCCCTGACACTAACCCTAGCCCGAACCCTAACCCTAAATCTTCCCCGAAGCCTGACCCTCACCCGTCCCTTAATCCTAAACCGTACGCTGACACTAGCCCGCGCCCTCACACGTACGCTCCCCCTAAAGCGTTGTTGTGCCCTCACCAGGACCCTAAACCGTCCCCGTCCCCAACCCTAACCCTAGCCCGAACCCTAACCCTAACACTTCCCCGAAGGCTGACCCTCACCCGTCCCCTAATCCTAACCGGTACGCTGACACTAACCCGCGCCCTCACACGTACGCTCCCCCTAAAGGGTTGTCGTGCCCTCTCCTGGACCCTAAACCGTCCCCGTCCCCTAACCCTAACCCTAGCCCGAACCCTAACCCTAACCCTTCCCCGAAGCCTGACCCTCACACGTCCCCTAATCCTAACCCGTACGCTGACACTAACCCACGCCCTCACACGTACGCTCCCCCTAAAGCGTTGTCGTACCCTCACCTGGAACCTAAACCGTCCCCGTCCCCTAACCCTAACCCTAGCCCGAACCCTAACCCTAACCCTTCCCCGAAGCCTGACCCTCACCCGTCCCCTAATCCTAACTCGTACGCTGACACTAACCCACGCCCTCACACGTACGCTCCCCCTAAAGCGTTGTCGTACCCTCACATGGACCCTAAACCGTCCCCGTCCCCTAACCCTAACCCTAGCCCGAACGCTAACCCTCACCCTTCCCCGAAGCCTGACCCTCACCCGTCCCCTAATCCAAACGCGTACGCTGACACTAACCCGCGCCCTCACACGTATGCTCCCCCTAAAGCGTTGTCATGCCCTCACCTGGACCCTAAACCGTCCCCGTCCCCTAACCCTAACCGTAGCCCGAACCCTAACCCTAACCCTTCCCCGAATCCTGACACTCACCCGTCCCCTAATCCTAATCCGTACGCTGACACTAACCCGCGCCCTCACACGTACGCTCCCCCTAAAGCGTTGTCGTACCCTCACCTGGACCCTAAACCGTCCCCGTCCCCTAACCCTGACCCTAGCCCAAACCCTAACCCTAACCCTTCCCCGAAGCCTGACACTCACCCGTCCCCTAATCCTAACGCGTACGCTGACACTAACCCGCGCCCTCACACGTACGCTCCCCCTAAAGCGTTGTCGTACCCTCACCTGGACCCTAAAACGTCCCCGTCCCCTAACCCTAACCCTAGCCCGAACCCTAACCCTAACACTTCCCCGAAGCCTGACCCTCACCCGTCCCCTAATCCTAACCCGTACGCTGACACTAACCCGCGCCCTCACACGTACGCTCCCCCTAAAGCGTTGTCATACCCTCACCTGGACCCTAAACCGTCCCCGTCCCCTAACCCTAACCCTAGCCCGAACCCTAACCCTAGCCCTTCCCCGAAGCCTTACCCTCACCCGTCACCTAATCCTAACCCGTACGCTGACACTAACCCGCGCCCTCACATGTACGCTCCCCCTAAAGCGTTGTCGTGCCCTCACCTGGACCCTAAACCGTCCCCGTCCCCTAACCCTAACCCTAGCCCGAACCCTAACCCTAACCCTTCCCCGAAGCCTGACCCTCACTCGTCCCCTAATCCTAACGCGTAGGCTGACACTAACCCGCGCCCTCACACGTACGCTCCCCCTGAAGCGTTGTCGGGCCCTCACCTGGACCCTAAACCGTCCCCGTCCCCTAACTCTAACCCTAGCCCGAACCCTAACCCTAGCCCTTCCCCGAAGCCTGACCCTCACCCGTCCCCTAATCCTACCCCGTACGCTGACACTAACCCGCGCCCTCACATGTACGCTCCCCCTAAAGCGTTGTCGTGCCCTCACATGGACCCTAAACCGTCCCCGTCCCCTAACCCTAACCCTAGCCCGAACCCTAACCCTAAACCTTCCCCGAAGCCTGACCCTCACCCGTCCCATAATCCTAACGCGTCCGCTGACACTAACCCGCGCCCTCACACGTACGCTCCCCCTAAAGCGTTGTCGTGCCCTCACCTGGACCCTAAACCGTCCCCGTCCCCTAACCCTAACCCTAGCCCGAACCCTAACCCTAACCCTTCCCCGAAGCCTGACCCTCACACGTACCCTAATCCTAACCCGCACGCTGACACTAACCCGCGCCCTCACACGTACGCTACCCCTAAAGCATTGTCGTGCCCTCACCTGGACCCTAAACCGTCCCCGTCCCCTAACCCTGACCCTAGCCCAAACCCTAACCCTAACCCTTCACCGAAGCCAGACCCTCACCCGTCCCCTAATCCTAACATGTACGCTGACACTAACCCGCGCCCTCACACGTACGCTCCGCCTAAAGCGTTGTCGTGCCCTCACCTGGACCCTAAACCGTCCCCGTCCCCTAACCCTAACCCTAGCCCGAACCCTAACCCTAAACCTTCCCGGAATCCTGACACTCACCCGTCCCCTAATCCTAATCCGTATGCTGACACTAACCCGCGCCCTCACACGTACGCTCCCCCTAAAGCGTTGTCGTACCCTCACCTGGACCCTAAACCGTCCCCGTCCCCTAACCCTAACCCTAGCCCGAACCCTAACCCCAACACTTCCCCGAAGCCTGACCCTCACCCGTCCCCTAATCCTAACCCGTACGCTGACACTAACCCGCGCCCTCACACGTACGCTCCCCCTAAAGCTTTGTCGTACCCTCACCTGGACCCTAAACCGTCCCCGTCCCCTAACACTAACCCTAGCCCGAACCCTAACCCTAACCCTTCCCCGAAGCCTGACCCTCACCCGTACACTAATCCTAACCCGTACGCTGACACTAACCCGCGCCCTCACACGTACGCTCCCCCTAAAGCGTTGTCATACCCTCACCTGGACCCTAAACCGTCCCCGTCCCCTAACCCTAACCCAGCCCGAACACTAACCCTAACACTTCCCCGAAGCCTGACACTCACCCGTCGCCTAATCCTAACCCGAACGCTGACACTAACCCGCGCCCTCACACGTACGCTCCCCCTAAAGCGTTGTCGTACCCTCACCTGGACCCTAAACCGTCCCCGTCCCCTAACCCTAACCCTAGCACGAACCCTAACCCTAACCCTTCCCCGAAGCCTGACCCTCACCCGTCCCCTAATCCTACCCCGTACGCTGAAACTAACCCGCGCCCTCACATGTACGCTCCCCCTAAAGCGTTGTCGTGCCCTCACATGGACCCTAAACCGTCCCCGTCCCCTAACCCTAACCCTAGCCCGAACCCTAACCCTAACCCTTCCCCGAATCCTGACACTCACACGTCCCCTAATCCTAATCCGTACGCTGACACTAACCCGCGCCCTCACACGTACGCTCCCCCTAAAGCGTTGTCGTACCCTCACCTGGACCCTAAACCGTCCCCGTCCCCTAACCCTAACCCTAGCCCGAACCCTAACCCCAACACTTCCCCGAAGTCTGACACTCACCCGTCGCCTAATCCTAACCCGTACGCTGACACTAACCCGCGCCCTCACACGTACGCTCCCCCTAAAGCGTTGTCATACCCTCACCTGGACCCTAAACCGTCCCTGTCCCCTAACCCTAACCCTAGCCCGAACCCTAACCCTAACCCTTCCCCGAAGCCTGACTCTCACACGTCCCCTAATCCTAACCCGTACACTGACACTAACCCGCGCCCTCACACGTACGCTCCCCCTAAAGCGTTGTCATACCCTCACCTGGACCCTAAACCGTCCCCGTCCCCTAACCCTAACCCTAGCCCGAACCCTAACCCTAACCCTTCCCCGAAGCCTGACACTCACCCGTCGCCTAATCCTAACCCGTACGCTGACACTAACCCGCGCCCTCACACGTACGCTCCCCCTAAAGCGTTGTCGTACCCTCACCTGGACCCTAAACCGTCCCCGTCCCCTAACCCTAACCCTAGCCCGAACCCTAACCCCAACACTTCCCCGAAGCCTGACCCTCACCCGTCCCCTAATCCTAACCCGTACGCTGACACTAACCCGCGCCCTCACACGTACGCTCCCCCTAAAGCTTTGTCGTACCCTCACCTGGACCCTAAACCGTCCCCGTCCCCTAACACTAACCCTAGCCCGAACCCTAACCCTAACCCTTCCCCGAAGCCTGACCCTCACCCGTACACTAATCCTAACCCGTACGCTGACACTAACCCGCGCCCTCACACGTACGCTCCCCCTAAAGCGTTGTCATACCCTCACCTGGACCCTAAACCGTCCCCGTCCCCTAACCCTAACCCAGCCCGAACACTAACCCTAACACTTCCCCGAAGCCTGACACTCACCCGTCGCCTAATCCTAACCCGAACGCTGACACTAACCCGCGCCCTCACACGTACGCTCCCCCTAAAGCGTTGTCGTACCCTCACCTGGACCCTAAACCGTCCCCGTCCCCTAACCCTAACCCTAGCACGAACCCTAACCCTAACCCTTCCCCGAAGCCTGACCCTCACCCGTCCCCTAATCCTACCCCGTACGCTGAAACTAACCCGCGCCCTCACATGTACGCTCCCCCTAAAGCGTTGTCGTGCCCTCACATGGACCCTAAACCGTCCCCGTCCCCTAACCCTAACCCTAGCCCGAACCCTAACCCTAACCCTTCCCCGAATCCTGACACTCACACGTCCCCTAATCCTAATCCGTACGCTGACACTAACCCGCGCCCTCACACGTACGCTCCCCCTAAAGCGTTGTCGTACCCTCACCTGGACCCTAAACCGTCCCCGTCCCCTAACCCTAACCCTAGCCCGAACCCTAACCCCAACACTTCCCCGAAGTCTGACACTCACCCGTCGCCTAATCCTAACCCGTACGCTGACACTAACCCGCGCCCTCACACGTACGCTCCCCCTAAAGCGTTGTCATACCCTCACCTGGACCCTAAACCGTCCCTGTCCCCTAACCCTAACCCTAGCCCGAACCCTAACCCTAACCCTTCCCCGAAGCCTGACTCTCACACGTCCCCTAATCCTAACCCGTACACTGACACTAACCCGCGCCCTCACACGTACGCTCCCCCTAAAGCGTTGTCATACCCTCACCTGGACCCTAAACCGTCCCCGTCCCCTAACCCTAACCCTAGCCCGAACCCTAACCCTAACCCTTCCCCGAAGCCTGACACTCACCCGTCGCCTAATCCTAACCCGTACGCTGACACTAACCCGCGCCCTCACACGTACGCTCCCCCTAAAGCGTTGTCGTACCCTCACCTGGACCCTAAACCGTCCCCGTCCCCTAACCCTAACCCTAGCTCGAACCCTAACCCTAACCCTTCCCCGAAGCCTGACCCTCACCCGTCCCCTAATCCTAACCCGTACGCTGACACTAACCCGCGCCCTCACACGTACGCTCCCCCTAAAGCGTTGTCGTGCCCTCACCTGGACCCTAAACCGTCCCCGTCCCCTAACCCTAACCCTAGCCCGAATCCTAACCATAACCCTTCCCCGAAGCCTGACCCTCACCCGTCCCCTAATCCAAACGCGTACGCTGACACTAACCCGCGCCCTCACACGTATGGTCCACCTAAAGCGTTGTCGTGCCCTCACCTGGACCCTAAACCGTCCCCGTCCCCTAACCTTAACCCTAGCCCGAACCCTAACCCTAACCCTTCCCCGAAGCCTGACCCTCACCCGTCCCCTAATCCTAACCCGTACACTGACACTAACCCGCGCACTCACACGTACGCTCCCCCTAAAGCGTTGTCGTACCTTCACCTGGACCCTAAACCGTCCCCGTCCCCTAACTCTAACCCTAGCCCGAACCCTAACCCTAACCCTTCCCCGAAGCCTGACCCTCACCCGTCCCCTAATCCTACCCCGTACGCTGACACTAACCCGCGCCCTCACATGTACGCTCCCCCTAAAGCGTTGTCGTGCCCTCACATGGACCCTAAACCGTCCCCGTCCCCTAACCCTAACCCTAGCCCGAACCCTAACCCTAACCCTTCCCCGAAGCCTGACCCTCACCCGTCCCATAATCCTAACGCGTCCGCTGACACTAACCCGCGCCCTCACACGTACGCTCCCCCTAAAGCGTTGTCGTGCCCTCACCTGGACCCTAAACCGTCCCCGTCCCCTAACCCTAACCCTAGCCCGAACCCTAACCCTAACCCTTCCCCGAAGCCTGACCCTCACACGTACCCTAATCCTAACCCGTACGCTGACACTAACCCGCGCCCTCACACGTACGCTACCCCTAAAGCATTGTCGTGCCCTGACCTGGACCCTAAACCGTCCCCGTACCCTAACCCTGACCCTAGCCCAAACCCTAACCCTAACCCTTCACCGAAGCCAGACCCTCACCCGTCCCCTAATCCTAACATGTACGCTGACACTAACCCGCGCCCTCACACGTACGCTCCGCCTAAAGCGTTGTCGTGCCCTCACCTGGACCCTAAACCGTCCCCGTCCCCTAACCCTAACCCTAGCCCGAACCCTAACCCTAAACCTTCCCGGAATCCTGACACTCACCCGTCCCCTAATCCTAATCCGTACGCTGACACTAACCCGCGCCCTCACACGTACGCTCCCCCTAAAGCGTTGTCATACCCTCACCTGGACCCTAAACCGTCCCCGTCCCCTAACCCTAACCCTAGCCCGAACACTAACCCTAACAATTCCCCGAAGCCTGACACTCACCCGTCGCCTAATCCTAACCCGAACGCTGACACTAACCCGCGCCCTCACACGTACGCTCCCCCTAAAGCGTTGTCGTACCCTCACCTGGACCCTAAACCGTCCCCGTCCCCTAACCCTAACCCTAGCACGAACCCTAACCCTAACCCTTCCCCGAAGCCTGACCCTCACCCGTCCCCTAATCCTACCCCGTACGCTGAAACTAACCCGCGCCCTCACATGTACGCTCCCCCTAAAGCGTTGTCGTGCCCTCACATGGACCCTAAACCGTCCCCGTCCCCTAACCCTAACCCTAGCCCGAACCCTAACCCTAACCCTTCCCCGAATCCTGACACTCACCCGTCCCCTAATCCTAATCCGTACGCTGACACTAACCCGCGCCCTCACACGTACGCTCCCCCTAAAGCGTTGTCGTACCCTCACCTGGACCCTAAACCGTCCCCGTCCCCTAACCCTAACCCTAGCCCGAACCCTAACCCCAACACTTCCCCGAAGTCTGACCCTCACCCGTCCCGTAATCGTAACCCGTACGCTGACACTAACCCGCGCCCTCACACGTACGCTCCCCCTAAAGCGTTGTCGTACCCTCACCTGGACCCTAAACCGTCCCCGTCCCCTAACCCTAACCCTAGCCCGAACCCTAACCCTAACCCTTCCCCGAAGCCTGACCCTCACCCGTACACTAATCCTAACCCGTACGCTGACACTAACACGCGCCCTCACACGTACGCTCCCCCTAAAGCGTTGTCATACCCTCACCTGGACCCTAAACCGTCCCCGTCCCCTAACCCTAACCCTAGCCCGAACCCTAACCCTAACCCTTCCCCGAAGCCTGACACTCACCCGTCGCCTAATCCTAACCCGTACGCTGACACTAACCCGCGCCCTCACACGTACGCTCCCCCTAAAGCGTTGTCGTACCCTCACCTGGACCCTAAACCGTCCCTGTCCCCTAACCCTAACCCTAGCCCGAACCCTAACCCTAACCCTTCCCCGAAGCCTGACTCTCACACGTCCCCTAATCCTAACCCGTACGCTGACACTAACCCGCGCCCTCACACGTACGCTCCCCCTAAAGCGTTGTCGTACCCTCACATGGACCCTAAACCGTCCCCGTCCCCTAACCTTAACCCTAGCCCGAACCCTAACCCTAACCCTTCCCCGAAGCCTGACCCTCACCCGTCCCCTAATCCTAACCCGTACACTGACACTAACCCGCGCACTCACACGTACGCTCCCCCTAAAGCGTTGTCGTACCTTCACCTGGACCCTAAACCGTCCCCGTCCCCTAACCCTAACCCTAGCTCGAACCCTAACCCTAACCCTTCCCCGAAGCCTGACCCTCACCCGTCCCCTAATCCTAACCCGTACGCTGACACTAACCCGCGCCCTCACACGTACGCTCCCCCTAAAGCGTTGTCGTGCCCTCACCTGGACCCTAAACCGTCCCATTCCCCTAACCCTAACCCTAGCCCGAATCCTAACCATAACCCTTCCCCGAAGCCTGACCCTCACCCGTCCCCTAATCCAAACGCGTACGCTGACACTAACCCGCGCCCTCACACGTATGGTCCACCTAAAGCGTTGTCGTGCCCTCACCTGGACCCTAAACCGTCCCCGTCCCCTACCCCTAACCCTAGCCCGAACCCTAACCCTAACACTTCCCCGAAGCCTGACCCTCACCCGTCCCCTAATCCTAAACCGTACGCTGACACTAACCCGCGCCCTCACACGTACGCTCCCCCTAAAGCGTTGTCGTACCCTCACCTGGACCTTAAAGCGTCCCCGTCCCCTAACCCTAACCCTAGCCCGAACCCTAACCCTAACCCTTCCCCGAAGCATGACACTCACCCGTCCCCTAATCCTAACGCGTACGCTGACACTAACCCGCGCCCTCACACGTACGCTCCCCCTAAAGCGTTGTCGTACCCTCACCTGGACCTTAAAGCGTCCCCGTCCCCTAACCCTAACCCTAGCCCGAACCCTAACCCTAACCCTTCCCCGAAGCCTGACACTCACCCGTCCCCTAATCCTAACGCGTACGCTGACACTAACCCGTGCCCTCACACGTACGCTCCCCCTAAAGCGTTGTCGTACCCTCACCTGGACCCTAAACCGTCCCCGTCCCCTAACCCTAACCCTAGCCCGAACCTTAACCCTAACACTTCCCCGAAGCCTGACCCTCACCCGTCCCCTAATCCTAACCCGTACGCTGACACTAACCCGCGTCCTCACACGTACGCGCCCCCTAAAGCGTTGTCGTGCCCTCACCTGGACCCTAAACCGTCCCCGTCCCCTAACCCTAACCCTAGCCCGAACCCTAACCCTAGCCCTTCCCCGAAGCCTGACCCTCACCCGTCCCCTAATCCTAACCCCTACGCTGACACTAACCCGCGCCCTCACACGTACGCTCCCCCTAAAGCGTTGTCGTACCCTCACCTGGACTCTAAACCGTCCCCGTCCCCTAACCCTAACCCTAGCCCGAACCCTAACCCTAACCCTTCCCCGAAGCCTGACCCTCACCCGTGCCCTAATCCTAACCCGTACGCTGACACTAACCCGCGCCCTCACACGTACGCTCCCCCTAAAGCGTTGTCGTACCCTCTCCTGGACCCTATACCGTCCCCGTCCCCTAACCCTAACCCTAGCCCGAACCCTAACCCTAACCCTTCCCCGAAGCCTGACCCTCACCCGTCCCCTATTCCTAACCCGTACGCTGACACTAACCCGCGCCCTCACACGTACGCTCCCCCTAAGGTGTTGTCGTACCCTCACCTGGACCCTAAACCGTCCCCGTCCCCTAACCCTAACCCTAGCCCGAACCCTAACCCTAACCCTTCCCCGAAGCCTGACCCTCACCCGTCCCCTAATCCTAACCCGTACGCTGACACTAACCTGCGCCCTCACTCGTACGCTCCCCCTAAAGTGTTGTCGTACCCTCACCTGGACCCTAAACCGTCCCCGTCCCCTAACCCTAACCCTAGCCCGAACCCTAACCCTAAACCTTCCCCGAAGCCTGACCCTCACCCGTCCCCTAATCCAAACGCGTACGCTGACACTAACCCGCGCCCGCACACATACGCTCCCCCTAAAGCGTTGTCGTGCCCTCACCTGGACCCTAAACCGTCCCCGTCCCCTAACCCTAACCCTAGCCCGAACCCTAACCCTAACCCTTCCCCGAAGCCTGACAGTCACGATTCCACTAATCCTAACCCGTACGCTGACACTAACCCGCGCCCTCACACGTACGCTCCCCCTAAAGCGTTGTCGTACCCTCACCTGGACCCTAAACCGTCCCCGTCCCCTAACCCTAACCCTAGCCCGAACCCTAACCCTAACCCTTCCCCGAAGCCTGACCCTCACCCGTCCCCTAATCCTAACCCGTACGCTGACACTAAACCACGCCCTCACACGTACGCTCCCCCTAAAGCGTTTTCGTACCCTCACCTGGACCCTAAACCGTCCCCGTCCCCTAACCCTAACCGTAGCCCGAACCCTAACGCTAACGCTTCCCCGAAGCCTGACCCTCACCCGTCCCGCAATCCTAAGCCGTACGCTGACACTAACCCGCGCCCTCACACGTACGCTCCCCCTAAAGCGTTGTCGTACCCTCACCTGGACCCTAAACCGTCCCCGTCCCCTACCCTAACCCTAGCCCGAACCCTAACCCTAACCCTTCCCCGAAGCCTGACCCTCAACCGTCCCCTAATCCTAACCCGTACGCTGACACTAACCCGCGCCATCACACGTACGCTCCCCCGAAATCGTTGTCGTGCCCTCACCTGGATTCTTATCCGTTCCCGTCCCCTAACCCTAACCCTAGCCCGAACCCTAAACCTAACCATTCCCCGAAGCCTGACCCTCACCCGTCCCTTAATCCTAACCCGTACGCTGACACTAACCCGCGCCCTCACACGTACGCTCCCCCTAAAGCGTTGTCGTGCCCTCACCTGGACCCTAAACCGTCCCCGTCCCCTAACCCTAAACCTAGCCCGAACCCTAACCCTAACCCTTCCCCGAAGCCTGACCCTCACACGTCCCCTAATCCTAAGCCATACGCTGACACTAACCCGCGCCCTCACACGTAAGCTCCCCCTAAAGCGTTGTCGTGCCCTCACCTGGACCCTAAACCGTCCCCGTCCCCTAACTTTAACCCTAGCCCGAACCCTAACCCTAACCCTTCCACGAAGCCTGACCCTCACCCGTCCCCTAATCCTAACCCGTACTCTAACACTAACACGCGCCCTCACACGTACGCTCCACGTAAAGCGTTGTCGTACCCTCACCTGGAACCTAAACCGTCCCCGTCCCCTAACCCTAACCCTAGCCCGAACCCTAACCCTAACCCTTCCCCGAAGCCTGACCCTCATCCGTCCCCTAATCCTAACCAGTACGCTGACACTAACCCACGCCCTCACACGTACGCTCCCCCTAAAGCGTTGTCGTGCCCTCACCTGGACCCTAAACCGTCCCCATCCCCTAACCCTAACCCTAGCCCGAACCCTAACCCTAACCCTTCCCCGAAGCCTGACCCTCACCCGTCCCCTAATCCTAACCCGTACGCTGACACTAACCCGCGCCCTCACACGTACGCTCCCCTAAAGCGTTGTCGTGCCCTCACCTGGACCCTAAACCGTCCCCGTCCCGTAACACTAAACCTAGCCCGAACCCTAACCTTAACCCTTCCCCGAAGCCTGACCCTCACCCGTCCCCTAATCCTAACCCGTACGCTGACCCTAACCCGCGCCCTCACACGTACGCTCCCCCTAAAGCGTTGTCGTACCCTCACCTGGACCCTAAACCGTCCCCGTCCCCTAACCCTAACCCTAGCCCGAACTCTAACCCTAACCCTTCCCCGAAGCCTGACCCTCACCCGTCCCATAATCCTAACACGTACGCTGACACTAACCCGCGCCCTCACACGTAAGCTCCCCCTAAAGCATTGTCGTGCCCTCACCTGGACCCTAAACCGTCCCCGTCCCCTAACCCTAACCCTAGCCCGAACCCTAAACCTAACCCTTCCCCGAAGCCTGACCCTGACCCGTCCCCTAATCCTAACCCGTACGCCGACACTAACCCGCGCCCTCACACGTACGCTCCCCCTAAAGCGTTGTCGTACCCTCACCTGGACCCTAAACCGTCCCCGTCCCCTAACCCTAAACCTAGCCCGAACCCTAACCCTAACCCTTCCCCGAAGCCTGACCCTCACCCGTCCCCTAATCCTAACCCGTACGCTGACACTAACCCGCGCCCTCACACGTATGCTCCCTCTAAAGCGTTGTCGTGCCCTCACCTGGACCCTAAACCGTCCCCGTCCCCTAACTTTAACCCTAGCCCGAACCCTAACCCTAACACTTCCCCGAAGCCTGACCCTCACCCGTCCCCTAATCCTAACCCGTACGCTGACACTAACCCGCGCCCTCACACGTACGCTCCCCCTAAAGCGTTGTCGTAACCTCACCTGGACCCTAAACCGTCCCCGTCCCCTAAACCTAACCCTAGCCCAAACCTTAACCCTAACCCTTCCCCGAAGCCTGGCCCTCACCCGTGCCCTAATCCTAACCCGTACGCTGACACTAACCCGCGCCCTCACACGTACGCTCCCCCGAAATCGTTGTCGTGCCCTCACCTGGATTCTTATCCGTTCCCGTCACCTAACCCTTACCCTAGCCCGAACCCTAACCCTAACCATTCCCCGAAGCCTGACCCTCACCCGTCCCTTAATCCTAACCCGTACGCTGACACTAACCCGCGCCCTCACACGTACGCTCCCCCTAAAGCGTTGTCGTGCCCTCACCTGGACCCTAAACCGTCCCCGTCCCCTAACCCTAACCCTAGCCCGAACCCTAACCCTAACCCTTCCCCGAAGCCTGACCCTCACCCGTCCCCTAATCCTAACCCGTACGCCGACACTAACCCGCGCCCTCACACGTACGCTCCCCCTAAAGCGTTGTCGTGCCCTCACCTGGACCCTAAACCGTCCCCATCCCCTAACCCTAACCCTAGCCCGAACCCTAACCCTAACCCTTCCCCGAAGCCTGACCCTCACCCGTCCCCTAATCCTAACCCATACGCTGACACTAACCCGCGCCCTCACACGTACGGTGCCCCTAAAGCGTTGTCGTGCCCTCACCTGGACCCTAAACCGTCCCCGTCCTGTAACCCTAACCCTAGCCCGAACCCTAACCCTAACCCTTCCCCGAAGCCTGACCCTCACCCGTCCCCTAATCCTAACCCGTACGCTGACACTAACCCGCGCCCTCACACGTACACTCCCCCTAAAGCGTTGTCGTGCCCTCACCTGGACCCTAAACCGTCCCCGTCCCCTAACCCTAACCCTAGCCCGAACCCTAACTCTAACCCTTCCCCAAAGCCTGACCCTCACCCGTCCCCTAATCCTAACCCGTACGCTGACACTAACCCGCGCCCTCACACGTACGCTCCCCCTAAAGCGTTGTCGTACCCTCACCTGGACCCTAAACCGTCCCCGTCCCCTAACCCTAACCCTAGCCCGAACCCTAACCCTAACCCTTCCCCGAAGCCTGACCCTCACCCGTCCCCTAATCCTAACCCGTACGCTGACACTAACCCGCGCCCTCACACGTACGCTCCCCCTAAAGCGTTGTCGTGCCCTCACCTGGACCCTAAACCGTCCCCGTCCCCTAACCCTAACCCTAGCCCGAACCCTAACCCTAACACTTCCCCGAAGCCTGACCCTCACCCGTCCCCTAATCCTAACCCATACGCTGACACTAACCCGCGCCCTCACACGTACGCTCCCCCCAAAGCGTTGTCGTGCCCTCACCTGGACCCTAAACCGTCCCCGTCCCCTAACCCTAAGCCTAGCCCGAACCCTAACCCTAACCCTTCCCCGAAGCCTGACCCTAACCCGTCCCCTAATCCTAACCCGTACGCTGACAATAACCCGCGCCCTCACACGTACGCTCCCCCTAAAGAGTTGTCGTGCCCTCACCTGGACCGTAAACCGTCCCCGTCCCCTAACCCTAACCCTAGCCCGAACCCTAACCCTAACACTTCCCCGAAGCCTGACCCTCACCCGTCCCCTAATCCTAACCCGTACGCTGACACTAACCCGCGCCCTCACACGTACGCTCCCCCTAAAGCGTTGTCGTAACCTCACCTGGACCCTAAACCGTCCCCGTCCCCTAAACCTAACCCTAGCCCAAACCTTAACCCTAACCCTTCCCCGAAGCCTGGCCCTCACCCGTGCCCTAATCCTAACCCGTACGCTGACACTAACCCGCGCCCTCACACGTACGCTCCCCCGAAATCGTTGTCGTGCCCTCACCTGGATTCTTATCCGTTCCCGTCACCTAACCCTTACGCTAGCCCGAACCCTAACCCTAACCATTCCCCGAAGCCTGACCCTCACCCGTCCCTTAATCCTAACCCGTACGCTGACACTAACCCGCGCCCTCACACGTACGCTCCCCCTAAAGCGTTGTCGTGCCCTCACCTGGACCCTAAACCGTCCCCGTCCCCTAACCCTAAACCTAGCCCGAACCTTAACCCTAACCCTTCCCCGAAGCCTGACCCTCACACGTCCCCTAATCCTAACCCATACGCTGACACTAACCCGCGCCCTCACACGTAAGCTCCCCCTAAAGCGTTGTCGTGCCCTCACCTGGACCCTAAACCGTCCCCGTCCCCTAACCCTAACCCTAGCCCGAACCCTAACCCTAACCCTTCCCCGAAGCCTGACCCTCACCCGTCCCCTAATCCTAACCCGTACGCCGACACTAACCCGCGCCCTCACACGTACGCTCCCCCTAAAGCGCTGTCGTACCCTCACCTGGACCCTAAACCGTCCCCGTCCCCTAACCCTAACCCTAGCCCGAACCCTAACCCTAACCCTTCCCCGAAGCCTGACCCTCACCCGTCCCCTATTCCTAACCCGTACGCTGACACTAACCCGCGCCCTCACACGTACGCTCCCCCTAAGGTGTTGTCGTACCCTCACCTGGACCCTAAACCGTCCCCGTCCCCTAACCCTAACCCTAGCCCGAACCCTAACCCTAACCCTTCCCCGAAGCCTGACCCTCACCCGTCCCCTAATCCTAACCCGTACGCTGACACTAACCCACGCCCTCACACGTACGCTCCCCCTAAAGCGTTGTCGTACCCTCACCTGGACCCTAAACCGTCCCCGTCCCCTAACCCTAACCCTAGCCCGAACCCTATCCCTAACACTTCCCCGAAGCCTGACCCTCACCCGTCCCCTAATCCTATCCCGTACGCTGACACTAACCCGCGCCCTCACACGTACGCTCCCCCTAAAGCGTTGTCGTACCCTCACCTGGACCCTAAACCGTCCCCGTCCCCTAACACTAACCCTAGCCCGAACCCTAACCCTAACCCTTCCCCGAAGCCTGACCCTCACCCGTCCCCTAATCCTAACGCGTACGTTGACACTAACCCGCGCCCTCACACGTACGCTGCCCCTAAAGCGTTGTCGTACCCTCACCTGGACCCTAAACCGTCCCCGTCCCCTAACCCTAACCCTAGCCCGAACCCTAACCCTAACCCTTCCCCGAAGCCTGACCCTCACCCGTCCCCTAATCCTAACCTGTACGCTGACACTAACCCGCGCCCTCACACGTACGCTGCCCCTAAAGCGTTGTCGTACCCTCACCTGGACCCTAAACCGTCCCCGTCCCCTAACCCTAACCCTAGCCCGAACCCTAACCCTAACCCTTCCCCGAAGCCTGAACCTCACCCGTCCCTTATTCCTAACCCGTACGCTGACACTAACCCGCGCCCTCACACGTACGCTCCCCCTAAGGCGTTCTCGTACCCTCACCTGGACCCTAAACCGTCCCCGTCCCCTAACCCTAACCCTAGCCCGAACCCTAACCCTAACGCTTCCCCGAAGCCTGACCCTCTCCCGTCCCCTAATCCTAACCCGTACGCTGACACTAACCCGCGCCCTCACACGTACGCACCCCCTAAAGCGTTGTCGTACCCTCTCCTGGACCCTAAACCATCCCCGTCCCCTAACCCTAACCCTAGCGCGAACCCTAACCCTAACACTTCCCCGAAGCCTGACCCTCACCCGTCCCCTAATCCAAACGCGTACGCTGACACTAACCCGCGCCCTCACACGTACGCTCCCCCTAAAGCGTTGTCGTACCCTCACCTGGACCCTAAACCGTCCCCGTCACCTAACCCTAACCCTAGCCCGAAACCTAACCCTAAACCTTCCCCGAAGCCTGACCCTCACCCGTGCCCTAATCCTAACCCGTACGCTGACACTAACCAGCGCCCTCACACGTACGCTCCCCCTAAAGCGTTGTCGTGCCCTCACCTGGACCCTAAACCGTCCCCGTCCCCTAACCCTAACCCTAGCCCGAACCCTAACCCTAACACTTCCCCGAAGCCTGACCCTCACCCGTCCCCTAATCCTAACCCGTACTCTGACACTAACCCGCGCCCTCACACGTACGCTCCCCCTAAAGCGTTGTCGTAACCTCACCTGGACCCTAAACCGTCCCCGACCCCTAAACCTAACCCTAGCCCAAATCCTAACCCTAACCCTTCCCCGAAGCCTGGCCCTCACCCGTGCCCTAATCCTAACCCATACGCTGACACTAACCCGCGCCCTCACACGTACGCTCCACCGAAATCGTTGTCGTGCCCTCACCTGGATTCTTATCCGTTCCCGTCCCCTAACCCTAACCCTAGCCCGAACCCTAACCCTAACCATTCCCCGAAGCCTGACCCTCACCCGTCCCCTAATCCTAACCCGTACGCTGACACTAACCCGCGCCCTCACACGTACGCTCCCCCTAAAGCGTTGTCGTGCCCTCACCTGGACCCTAAACCGTCCCCGACCCCTAACCCTAACCCTAGCCCGAACCCTAACCCTAACACTTCCCCGAAGCCTGACCCTCACCCGTCCCCTAATCCTAACCCGTACGCCGACACTAACCCGCGCCCTCACACGTACGCTCCCCCTAAAGCGTTGTCGTACCCTCACCTGGACCCTAAACCGTCCCCGTCCCCTAACCCTAACCCTAGCCCGAACCCTAACCCTAACCCTTCCCCGAAGCCTGACCCTCACCCGTCCCCTAATCCTAACCCGTACGCTGACACTAACCCGCGCCCTCACACGTACGCTCCCCCTAAAGCGTTGTCATACCCTCACCTGGACCCTAAACCGTCCCCGTCCCCTAACCCTAACCCTAGCCCGAACCCTAACCCTAACCCTTCCCCGAAGCCTGACCCTCACCCGTCCCATAAACCTAACCCGTACGCTGACACTAACCCGTGCCCTCACTCGTACGCTTCCCCTAAAGCGTTGTCGTGCCCTCACCTGGACCCTAAACCGTCCCCGTCCCCTAACCCTAACCCTAGCCCGAACCCTAATGCTAACCCTTCCCCGAAGCCTGACCCTCACCCGTCCACTAATACTAACACGTACGCTCACACTAACCCGCGCCCTCACACGTACGCTCCCCCTAAAGCGTTGTCGTGCCCTCACCTGGACCCTAAACCGTCCCCGTCCCCTAACCCTAACCCTAGCCCGCACCATAACCCTAACACTTCCCCGAAGCCTGACCCTCACCCGTCCCCTAATCCTAAACCTTACGCTGACACTAACCCGCGCCCTCACACGTACGCTCCCCCTAAAGTGTTGTCGTACCCTCACCTGGACCCTAAACAGTCCCCGTCCCCTAACCCTAACACTAGCCCGAACCCTAACCCTAACCCTTCCCCGAAGCCTGACCCTCACCCGTCCCCTAATCCTAACACGTACGCTGACACTAACCCGCGCCCTCACACGTACGCTCCCCCTAAAGTGTTGTCGTGCCCTCACCTGGACCCTAAACCGTCCCCGTCCCCTAACCCTAACACTAGCCCGAACCCTAACCCTAACCCTTCCCCGAAGCCTGACCCTCATCCGTCCCCTAATCCTAACCAGTACGCTGACACTAACCCGCGCCCTCACACGTACGCTCCCCCTAAAGTGTTGTCGTGCCCTCACCTGGACCCTAAACCGTCCCCGTCCCCTAACCCTAACACTAGCCCGAACCCTAACCCTAACCCTTCCCCGAAGCCTGACCCTCAACCGTCCCCTAATCCTAACACGTACGCTGACACTAACCCGCGCCCTCACACGTACGCTCCCCCGAAAGCGTCGTCGTGCCCTCACCTGGACCCTAAACCGTCCCCGTCCCCTAACCCTAACCCTAGCCCGAACCCTAACCCTAACCCTTCCCCGAAGCCTGACCCTCACCCGTGCCCTAATCCTAACCCGTACGCTGACACTAACCCGCGCCCTCACACGTACGCTCCCCCTAAAGCGTTGTCGTTCCCTCACCTGGACTCTTATCCGTTCCCGTCCCCTAACCCTAACCCTAGCCCGAACCCTAACCCTAACCCTTCCCCGAAGCCTGACCCTCACCCGTCCCTTAATCCTAACCCGTACGCTGACACTAACCCGCGCCCTCACACGTACGCTCCCCCTAAAGCGTTGTCGTGCCCTCACCTGGACCCTAAACCGTCCCCGTCCCCTAACCCTAACCCTAGCCCGAACCCTAACCCTAACACTTCCCCGAAGCCTGACCCTCACCCGTCCCCTAATCCTAACCCATACGCTGACACTAACCCGCGCCCTCACACGTACGCTCCCCCTAAAGCGTTGTCGTGCCCTCACCTGGACCCTAAACCGTCCCCGTCCCCTAACCCTAAGCCTAGCCCGAACCCTAACCCTAACCCTTCCCCGAAGCCTGACCCTAACCCGTCCCCTAATCCTAACCCGTACGCTGACAATAACCCGCGCCCTCACACGTACGCTCCCCCTAAAGCGTTGTCGTACCCTCACCTGGACCCTAAACCGTCCCCGTCCCCTAACCCTAACCCTAGCCCGAACCCTATCCCTAACACTTCCCCGAAGCCTGACCCTCACCCGTCCCCTAATCCTAACCCGTACGCTGACACTAACCCGCGCCCTCACACATACGCTCCCCCTAAAGCGTTGTCGTACCCTCACCTGGACCCTAAACCGTCCCCGTCCCCTAACCCTAACCCTAGCCCGAACCCTAACCCTAACCCTTCCCCGAAGCCTGACCCTCACCCGTCCCCTAATCCTAACGCGTACGTTGACACTAACCCGCGCCCTCACACGTACGCTGCCCCTAAAGCGTTGTCGAACCCTCACCTGGACCCTAAACCGTCCCCGTCCCCTAACCCTAACCCTAGCCCGAACCCTAACCCTAACCCTTCCCCGAAGCCTGACCCTCACCCGTCCCCTAATCCTAACCTGTACGCTGACACTAACCCGCGCCCTCACACGTACGCTCCCCCTAAAGCGTTGTCGTACACTCACCTGGACCCTAAACCGTCCCCATCCCCTAACCCTAACCCTAGCCCGAACCCTAACCCTAACCCTTCCCCGAAGCCTGAACCTCACCCGTCCCTTATTCCTAACCCGTACGCTGACACTAACCCGCGCCCTCACACGTACGCTCCCCCTAAGGCGTTCTCGTACCCTCACCTGGACCCTAAACCGTCCCAGTCCCCTAACCCTAACCCTAGCCCGAACCCTAACCCTAACGCTTCCCCGAAGCCTGACCCTCTCCCGTCCCCTAATCCTAACCCGTACGCTGACACTAACCCGCGCCCTCACACGTACGCACCCCCTAAAGCGTTGTCGTACCCTCTCCTGGACCCTAAACCATCCCCGTCCCCTAACCCTAACCCTAGCGCGAACCCTAACCCTAACACTTCCCCGAAGCCTGACCCTCACCCGTCCCCTAATACAAACGCGTACGCTGACACTAAACCGCGCCCTCACACGTACGCTCCCCCTAAAGCGTTGTCGTGCCCTCACCAGGACCCTAAACCGTCCCTGTCGCCTACCCCTAACCCTAGCCCGAACCCTAACCCTAACCCTTCCCCGAAGCCTGACCCTCACACGTCCCCTAATCCTAACCCGTACGCTGACACTAACCCGCGCCCTCACACGTACGCTCCCCCTAAAGCGTTGTCGTGCCCTCACCTGGACCCTAAACCGTCCCCGTCCCCTAACCCTAACCCTAGCCCGAACCCTAACCCTAACCCTTCCCCGAAGCCTGACCCTCACCCGTCCCCTAATCCTAACCCGTACGCTGACACTAACCCGCGCCCTCACACGTACGCTCCCCCTAAAGCGTTGTCGTGCCCTAACCTGGACCCTAAACCGTCCCCGTCCCCTAACCCTAACCCTAGCCCGAACCCTAACCCTAACCCTTCCCCGAAGCCTGGCCCTCACCCGTCCCCTAATCCTAACACGTACGCTGACACTAACCCGCGCCCTCACACGTACGCTCCCCTTAAAGCGTTGTCGTGCCCTAACCTGGACCCTAAACCGTCCCCGTCCCCTAACCCTAACCCTAGCCCGAACCCTAACCCTAAACCTTCCCCGAAGCCTGGCCCTCACCCGTCCCCTAATCCTAACACGTACGCTGACACTAACCCGCGCCCTCACACGTACGCTCCCCTTAAAGCGTTGTCGTACCCTCACCTGGACCCTAAACCGTCCCTGTCCCCTAACCCTAACCCTAGCCCGAACCCTAACCCTAACCCTTCCCCGAAGCCTGACCCTCACCCGTCCCCTAATCCTAACCCGTACGCTGACACTAACCCGCGCCCTCACACGTACGCTCCCCCTAAAGCGTTGTCGTACCCTCACCTGGACCCTAAACCGTCCCCGTCCCCTAACCCTAACCCTAGCCCGAACCCTAACCCTAACCCTTCCCCGAAGCCTGACCCTCACCCGTCCCCTAATCCTAACCCGTACGCTGACACTAACCCACGCCCTCACACGTACGCTCCCCCTAAAGCGTTGTCGTACCCTCACCTGGACCCTAAACCGTCCCCGTCCCCTAACCCTAACCCTAGCCCGAACTCTAACCCTAACCCTTCCCCGAAGCCTGACCCTCACCCGTCCCCTAATCCTAACACGTACGCTGACACTAACCCGCGCCCTCACACGTACGCTCCCACTAAAGTGTCGTCGTGCCCTCACCTGGACCCTAAACCGTCCCCGTCCCCTAACCCTAACCCTAGCCCGAACCCTAACCCTAACCCTTCCCCGAAGCCTGACCCTCACCCGTTCCCTAATCCTAACCCGTACGCCGACACTAACCCGCGCCCTCACACGTACGCTCCCCCTAAAGCGTTGTCGTACCCTCACCTGGACCCTAAACCGTCCCCGTCACCTAACCCTAACCCTAGCCCGAACCCTAACCCTAACCCTTCCCCGAAGCCTGACCCTCACCCGTGCCCTAATCCTAACCCGTACGCTGACACTAACCCGCGCCCTCACACGTACGCTCCCCCTAAAGCGTTGTCGTGCCCTCACCTGGACCCTAAACCGTCCCCGTCCCCTAACCCTAACCCTAGCCCGAACCCTAACCCTAACCCTTCCCCGAAGCCTGACCCTCACCCGTCCCCTAATCCTAACCCGTACGCTGACACTAACCCGCGCCCTCACACGTACGCTCCCCCTAAAGCGTTGTCGTAACCTCACCTGGACCCTAAACCGTCCCCGTCCCCTAAACCTAACCCTAGCCCAAATCCTAACCCTAACCCTTCCCCGAAGCCTGGCCCTCACCCGTGCCCTAATCCTAACCCGTACGCTGACACTAACCCGCGCCCTCACACGTACGCTCCACCGAAATCGTTGTCGTGCCCTCACCTGGATTCTTATCCGTTCCCGTCCCCTAACCCTAACCCTAGCCCGAACCCTAACCCTAACCATTCCTCGAAGCCCGACCCTCACCCGTCCCCTAATCCTAACCCGTACGCTGACACTAACCCGCGCCCTCACACGTACGGTCCCCCTAAAGCGTTGTCGTGCCCTCACCTGGACCCTAAACCGTCCCCGTCCCCTAACCCTAACCCTAGCCCGAACCCTAACCCTAACACTTCCCCGAAGCCTGACCCTCACCCGTCCCCTAATCCTAACCCGTACGCTGACACTAACCCGCGCCCTCACACGTACGCTCCCTCTAAAGCGTTGTCGTACCCTCACCTGTACCCTAAACCGTCCCCGTCCCCTAACGCTAACCCTAGCCCGAACCCTAACCCTAACCCTTCCCCGAAGCCTGACCCTCACCCGTCCCCTAAAGCTAACCCGTACGCTGACACTAACCCGTGCCCTCACTCGTACGCTTCCCCTAAAGCGTTGTCGTGCCCTCACCTGGACCCTAAACCGTCCCCGTCCCCGTCCCCTAACCCTAGCCCGAACCCTAATGCTAACCCTTCCCCGAAGCCTGACCCTCACCCGTCCACTAATACTAACACGTACGCTCACACTAACCCGCGCCCTCACACGTACGCTCCCCCTAAAGCGTTGTCGTGCCCTCACCTGGACCCTAAACCGTCCCCGTCCCCTAACCCTAACCCTAGCCCGCACCCTAACCCTAACACTTCCCCGAAGCCTGACCCTCACCCGTCCCCTAATCCTAACCCGTACGCTGACACTAACACGCGCCCTCACATTTACGCTCCCCCTAAAGCGTTGTCGTGCCCTCACCTGGACCCTAAACCGTCCCCGTCCCCTAACCCTAACCCTAGCCCGAACCCTAACCCTAACCCTTCCCCGAAGCCTGACCCTCACTCGTCCCCTAATCCTAACGCGTAGGCTGACACTAACCCGCGCCCTCACACGTACGCTCCCCCTAAAGCGTTGTCGGGCCCTCACCTGGACCCTAAACCGTCCCCGTCCCCTAACTCTAACCCTAGCCCGAACCCTAACCCTAGCCCTTCCCCGAAGCCTGACCCTCACCCGTCCCCTAATCCTACCCCGTACGCTGACACTAACCCGCGCCCTCACATGTACGCTCCCCCTAAAGCGTTGTCGTGCCCTCACATGGACCCTAAACCGTCCCCGTCCCCTAACCCTAACCCTAGCCCGAACCCTAACCCTAACCCTTCCCCGAAGCCTGACCCTCACACGTACCCTAATCCTAACCCGTACGCTGACACTAACCCGCGCCCTCACACGTACGCTACCCCTAAAGCATTGTCGTGCCCTCACCTGGACCCTAAACCGTCCCCGTCCCCTAACCCTGACCCTAGCCCAAACCCTAACCCTAAACCTTCACCGAAGCCAGACCCTCACCCGTCCCCTAATCCTAACATGTACGCTGACACTAACCCGCGCCCTCACACGTACGCTCCGCCTAAAGCGTTGTCGTGCCCTCACCTGGACCCTAAACCGTCCCCGTCCCCTAACCCTAACCCTAGCCCGAACCCTAACCCTAAACCTTCCCGGAATCCTGACACTCACCCGTCCCCTAATCCTAATCCGTACGCTGACACTAACCCGCGCCCTCACACGTACGCTCCCCCTAAAGCGTTGTCGTACCCTCACCTGGACCCTAAACCGTCCCCGTCCCCTAACCCTAACCCTAGCCCGAACCCTAACCCCAACACTTCCCCGAAGCCTGACCCTCACCCGTCCCCTAATCCTAACCCGTACGCTGACACTAACCCGCGCCCTCACACGTACGCTCCCCCTAAAGCGTTGTCGTACCCTCACCTGGACCCTAAACCGTCCCCGTCCCCTAACACTAACCCTAGCCCGAACCCTAACCCTAACCCTTCCCCGAAGCCTGACTCTCACCCGTACACTAATCCTAACCCGTACGCTGACACTAACCCGCGCCCTCACACGTACGCTCCCCCTAAAGCGTTGTCATACCCTCACCTGGACCCTAAACCGTCCCCGTCCCCTAACCCTAACCCTAGCCCGAACACTAACCCTAACACTTCCCCGAAGCCTGACACTCACCCGTCGCCTAATCCTAACCCGTACGCTGACACTAACCCGCGCCCTCACACGTACGCTCCCCCTAAAGCGTTGTCGTACCCTCACCTGGACCCTAAACCGTCCCCGTCCCCTAACCCTAACCCTAGCACGAACCCTAACCCTAACCCTTCCCCGAAGCCTGACCCTCACCCGTCCCCTAATCCTACCCCGTACGCTGAAACTAACCCGCGCCCTCACATGTACGCTCCCCCTAAAGCGTTGTCGTGCCCTCACATGGACCCTAAACCGTCCCCGTCCCCTAACCCTAACCCTAGCCCGAACCCTAACCCTAACCCTTCCCCGAATCCTGACACTCACCCGTCCCCTAATCCTAATCCGTACGCTGACACTAACCCGCGCCCTCACACGAACGCTCCCCCTAAAGCGTTGTCGTACCCTCACCTGGACCCTAAACCGTCCCCGTCCCCTAACCCTAACCCTAGCCCGAACCCTAACCCCAACACTTCCCCGAAGTCTGACCCTCACCCGTCCCCTAATCCTAACCCGTACGCTGACACTAACCCGCGCCCTCACACGTACGCTCCCCCTAAAGCGTTGTCGTACCCTCACCTGGACCCTAAACCGTCCCCGTCCCCTAACCCTAACCCTAGCCCGAACCCTAACCCTAACCCTTCCCCGAAGCCTGACCCTCACCCGTACACTAATCCTAACCCGTACGCTGACACTAACCCGCGCCCTCACACGTACGCTCCCCCTAAAGCGTTGTCATACCCTCACCTGGACCCTAAACCGTCCCCGTCCCCTAACCCTAACCCTAGCCCGAACCCTAACCCTAACCCTTCCCCGAAGCCTGACACTCACCCGTCGCCTAATCCTAACCCGTACGCTGACACTAACCCGCGCCCTCACACGTACGCTCCCCCTAAAGCGTTGTCGTACCCTCACCTGGACCCTAAACCGTCCCTGTCCCCTAACCCTAACCCTAGCACGAACCCTAACCCTAACCCTTCCCCGAAGCCTGACCCTCATCCGTCCCCTAATCCTAACCCGTACGCTGACACTAACCCGCGCCCTCACACGTACGCTCCCCCTAAAGCGTTGTCGTACCCTCACATGGACCCTAAACCGTCCCCGTCCCCTAACCCTAACCCTAGCCCGAACCCTAACCCTAACCCTTCCCCGAAGCCTGACCCTCACCCGTCCCCTAATCCTAACCCGTACACTGACACTAACCCGCGCACTCACACGTACGCTCCCCCTAAAGCGTTGTCGTACCTTCACCTGGACCCTAAACCGTCCCCGTCCCCTAACCCTAACCCTAGCTCGAACCCTAACCCTAACCCTTCCGCGAAGCCTGACCCTCACCCGTCCCCTAATCCTAACCCGTACGCTGACACTAACCCGCGCCCTCACACGTACGCTCCCCCTAAAGCGTTGTCGTGCCCTCACCTGGACCCTAAACCGTCCCCGTCCCCTAACCCTAACCCTAGCCCGAACCCTAACCATAACCCTTCCCCGAAGCCTGACCCTCACCCGTCCCCTAATCCAAACGCGTACGCTGACACTAACCCGCGCCCTCACACGTATGGTCCACCTAAAGCGTTGTCGTGCCCTCACCTGGACCCTAAACCGTCCCCGTCCCCTACCCCTAACCCTAGCCCGAACCCTAACCCTAACACTTCCCCGAAGCCTGACACTGACCCGTCCCCTAATCCTAAACCGTACGCTGACACTAACCCGTGCCCTCACACGTACGCTCCCCCTAAAGCGTTGTCGTACCCTCACCTGGACCTTAAAGCGTCCCCGTCCCCTAACCCTAACCCTAGCCCGAACCCTAACCCTAACCCTTCCCCGAAGCCTGACACTCACCCGTCCCCTAATCCTAACGCGTACGCTGACACTAACCCGCGCCCTCACACGTACGCTCCCCCTAAAGCGTTGTCGTACCCTCACCTGGACCTTAAAGCGTCCCCGTCCCCTAACCCTAACCCTAGCCCGAACCCTAACCCTAACCCTTCCCCGAAGCCTGACACTCACCCGTCCCCTAATCCTAACGCGTACGCTGACACTAACCCGCGCCCTCACACGTACGCTCCCCCTAAAGCGTTGTCGTACCCTCACCTGGACCCTAAACCGTCCCCGTCCCCTAACCCTAACCCTAGCCCGAACCTTAACCCTAACACTTCCCCGAAGCCTGACCCTCACCCGTCCCCTAATCCTAACCCGTACGCTGACACTAACCCGCGCCCTCACACGTACGCTCCCCCTAAGGCGTTGTCGTACCCTCACCTGGACCCTAAACCGTCCCCGTCCCCTAACCCTAACCCTAGCCCGAACCCTAACCCTAACCCTTCCCCGAAGCCTGACCCTCACCCGTCCCCTAATCCTAACCCGTACGCTGACACTAACCCGCGTCCTCACACGTACGCGCCCCCTAAAGCGTTGTCGTGACCTCACCTGGACCCTAAACCGTCCCCGTCCCCTAACCCTAACCCTAGCCCGAACCCTAACCCTAAACCTTCCCCGAAGCCTGACCCTCACCCGTCCCCTAATCCAAACGCGTACGCTGACACTAACCCGCGCCCGCACACATACGCTCCCCCTAAAGCGTTGTCGTGCCCTCACCTGGACCCTAAACCGTCCCCGTCCCCTAACCCTAACCCTAGCCCGAACCCTAACCCTAACCCTTCCCCGAAGCCTGACAGTCACGATTCCACTAATCCTAACCCGTACGCTGACACTAACCCGCGCCCTCACACGTACGCTCCCCCTAAAGCGTTGTCGTACCCTCACCTGGACCCTAAACCGTCCCCGTCCCCTAACCCTAACCCTAGCCCGAACCCTAACCCTAACCCTTCCCCGAAGCCTGACCCTCACCCGTCTCCTAATCCTAACCCGTACGCTGACACTAAACCACGCCCTCACACGTACGCTCCCCCTAAAGCGTTTTCGTACCCTCACCTGGACCCTAAACCGTCCCCGTCCCCTAACCCTAACCCTAGCCCGAACCCTAACGCTAACGCTTCCCCGAAGCCTGACCCTCACCCGTCCCGCAATCCTAAGCCGTACGCTGACACTAACCCGCGCCCTCACACGTACGCTCCCCCTAAAGCGTTGTCGTACCCTCACCTGGACCCTAAACCGTCCCCGTCCCCTACCCTAACCCTAGCCCGAACCCTAACCCTAACCCTTCCCCGAAGCCTGACCCTCACCCGTCCCCTAATCCTAACCCGTACGCTGACACTAACCCGCGCCATCACACGTACGCTCCCCCGAAATCGTTGTCGTGCCCTCACCTGGATTCTTATCCGTTCCCGTCCCCTAACCCTAACCCTAGCCCGAACCCTAAACCTAACCATTCCCCGAAGCCTGACCCTCACCCGTCCCTTAATCCTAACCCGTACGCTGACACTAACCCGCGCCCTCACACGTACGCTCCCCCTAAAGCTTTGTCGTGCCCTCACCTGGACCGTAAACCGTCCCCGTCCCCTAACCCTAAACCTAGCCCGAACCCTAACCCTAACCCTTCCCCGAAGCCTGACCCTCACACGTCCCCTAATCCTAAGCCATACGCTGACACTAACCCGCGCCCTCACACGTAAGCTCCCCCTAAAGCGTTGTCGTGCCCTCACCTGGACCCTAAAACGTCCCCGTCCCCTAACTTTAACCCTAGCCCGAACCCTAACCCTAACCCTTCCACGAAGCCTGACCCTCACCCGTCCCCTAATCCTAACCCGTACTCTAACACTAACACGCGCCCTCACATGTACGCTCCACGTAAAGCGTTGTCGTACCCTCACCTGGAACCTAAACCGTCCCCGTCCCCTAACCCTAACCCTAGCCCGAACCCTAACCCTAACCCTTCCCCGAAGCCTGACCCTCATCCGTCCCCTAATCCTAACCAGTACGCTGACACTAACCCACGCCCTCACACGTACGCTCCCCCTAAAGCGTTGTCGTGCCCTCACCTGGACCCTAAACCGTCCCCATCCCCTAACCCTAACCCTAGCCCGAACCCTAACCCTAACCCTTCCCCGAAGCCTGACCCTCACCCGTCCCCTAATCCTAACCCGTACGCTGACACTAACCCGCGCCCTCACACGTACGCTCCCCTAAAGCGTTGTCGTGCCCTCACCTGGACCCTAAACCGTCCCCGTCCCGTAACACTAAACCTAGCCCGAACCCTAACCTTAACCCTTCCCCGAAGCCTGACCCTCACCCGTCCCCTAATCCTAACCCGTACGCTGACACTAACCCGCGCCCTCACACGTACGCTCCCCCTAAAGCGTTGTCGTACCCTCACCTGGACCCTAAACCGTCCCCGTCCCCTAACCCTAACCCTAGCCCGAACTCTAACCCTAACCCTTCCCCGAAGCCTGACCCTCACCCGTCCCATAATCCTAACACGTACGCTGACACTAACCCGCGCCCTCACACGTAAGCTCCCCCTAAAGCATTGTCGTGCCCTCACCTGGACCCTAAACCGTCCCCGTCCCCTAACCCTAACCCTAGCCCGAACCCTAACCCTAACCCTTCCCCGAAGCCTGACCCTGACCCGTCCCCTAATCCTAACCCGTACGCCGACACTAACCCGCGCCCTCACACGTACGCTCCCCCTAAAGCGTTGTCGTACCCTCACCTGGACCCTAAACCGTCCCCGTCCCCTAACCCTAACCCTAGCCCGAACCCTAACCCTAACCCTTCCCCGAAGCCTGACCCTCACCCGTCCCCTAATCCTAACCCGTACGCTGACACTAACCCGCGCCCTCACACGTATGCTCCCTCTAAAGCGTTGTCGTGCCCTCACCTGGACCCTAAACCGTCCCCGTCCCCTAACTTTAACCCTAGCCCGAACCCTAACCCTAACCCTTCCACGAAGCCTGACCCTCACCCGTCCCCTAATCCTAACCCGTACTCTAACACTAACACGCGCCCTCACACGTACGCTCCCCGTAAAGCGTTGTCGTACCCTCACCTGGACCCTAAACCCTCCCCGTCCCCTAACCCTATCCCTAGCCCGAACCCTAACCCTAAACCTTCCCCGAAGCCTGACCCTCACCCGTCCCCTAATCCTAACCCGTACGCTGACACTAACTCGCGCCCTCACACGTACGCTCCCCCTAAAGCGTTGTCGTGCCCTCACCTGGACCCTAAAGCGTCCCCGTCCCCTAACCCTAACCCTAGCCCGAACCCTAACCCTAACCCTTCCCCGAAGCCTGACCCTCATCCGTCCCCTAATCCTAACCAGTACGCTGACACTAACCCGCCCCCTCACACGTACGCTCCCCCTAAAGTGTTGTCGTGCCCTCACCTGGACCCTAAACCGTCCCCGTCCCCTAACCCTAACACTAGCCCGAACCCTAACCCTAACCCTCCCCGAAGCCTGACCCTCACCCGTCCCCTAATCCTAACCCGTACGCTGACACTAACCCGCGCCCTCACACGTATGCTCCCTCTAAAGCGTTGTCGTGCCCTCACCTGGACCCTAAACCGTCCCCGTCCCCTAACACTAACCCTAGCCCGAACCCTTACCCTAACCCTTCCCCGAAGCCTGACCCTCACCCGTCCCCTAAACCTAACCCGTACGCTGACACTAACCCGTGCCCTCACTCGTACGCTTCCCCTAAAGCGTTGTCGTGCCCTCACCTGGACCCTAAACCGTCCCCGTCCCCTAACCCTAACCCTAGCCCGAACCCTAATGCTAACCCTTCCCCGAAGCCTGACCCTCACCCGTCCACTAATACTAACACGTACGCTCACACTAACCCGCGCCCTCACACGTACGCTCCCCCTAAAGCGTTGTCGTGCCCTCACCTGGACCCTAAACCGTCCCCGTCCCCTAACCCTAACCCTAGCCCGCACCCTAACCCTAACACTTCCCCGAAGCCTGACCCTCACCCGTCCCCTAATCCTAACCCGTACGCTGACACTAACACGCGCCCTCACATGTACGCTCCCCCTAAAGCGTTGTCGTGCCCTCACCTGGACCCTAAACCGTCCCCGTCCCCTAACCCTAACCCTAGCCCGAACCCTAACCCTAACCCTTCCCCGAAGCCTGACCCTCACTCGTCCCCTAATCCTAACGCGTAGGCTGACACTAACCCGCGCCCTCACACGTACGCTCCCCCTAAAGCGTTGTCGGGCCCTCACCTGGACCCTAAACCGTCCCCGTCCCCTAACTCTAACCCTAGCCCGAACCCTAACCCTAGCCCTTCCCCGAAGCCTGACCCTCACCCGTCCCCTAATCCTACCCCGTACGCTGACACTAACCCGCGCCCTCACATGTACGCTCCCCCTAAAGCGTTGTCGTGCCCTCACATGGACCCTAAACCCTCCCCGTCCCCTAACCCTAACCCTAGCCCGAACCCTAACCCTAACCCTTCCCCGAAGCCTGACCCTCACACGTACCCTAATCCTAACCCGTACGCTGACACTAACCCGCGCCCTCACACGTACGCTACCCCTAAAGCATTGTCGTGCCCTCACCTGGACCCTAAACCGTCCCCGTCCCCTAACCCTGACCCTAGCCCAAACCCTAACCCTAACCCTTCACCGAAGCCAGACCCTCACCCGTCCCCTAATCCTAACATGTACGCTGACACTAACCCGCGCCCTCACACGTACGCTCCGCCTAAAGCGTTGTCGTGCCCTCACCTGGACCCTAAACCGTCCCCGTCCCCTAACCCTAACCCTAGCCCGAACCCTAACCCTAAACCTTCCCGGAATCCTGACACTCACCCGTCCCCTAATCCTAATCCGTACGCTGACACTAACCCGCGCCCTCACACGTACGCTCCCCCTAAAGCGTTGTCGTACCCTCACCTGGACCCTAAACCGTCCCCGTCCCCTAACCCTAACCCTAGCCCGAACCCTAACCCCAACACTTCCCCGAAGCCTGACCCTCACCCGTCCCCTAATCCTAACCCGTACGCTGACACTAACCCGCGCCCTCACACGTACGCTCCCCCTAAAGCGTTGTCGTACCCTCACCTGGACCCTAAACCGTCCCCGTCCCCTAACACTAACCCTAGCCCGAACCCTAACCCTAACCCTTCCCCGAAGCCTGACCCTCACCCGTACACTAATCCTAACCCGTACGCTGACACTAACCCGCGCCCTCACACGTACGCTCCCCCTAAAGCGTTGTCATACCCTCACCTGGACCCTAAACCGTCCCCGTCCCCTAACCCTAACCCTAGCCCGAACACTAACCCTAACACTTCCCCGAAGCCTGACACTCACCCGTCGCCTAATCCTAACCCGTACGCTGACACTAACCCGCGCCCTCACACGTACGCTCCCCCTAAAGCGTTGTCGTACCCTCACCTGGACCCTAAACCGTCCCCGTCCCCTAACCCTAACCCTAGCACGAACCCTAACCCTAACCCTTCCCCGAAGCCTGACCCTCACCCGTCCCCTAATCCTACCCCGTACGCTGAAACTAACCCGCGCCCTCACATGTACGCTCCCCCTAAAGCGTTGTCGTGCCCTCACATGGACCCTAAACCGTCCCCGTCCCCTAACCCTAACCCTAGCCCGAACCCTAACCCTAACCCTTCCCCGAATCCTGACACTCACCCGTCCCCTAATCCTAATCCGTACGCTGACACTAACCCGCGCCCTCACACGTACGCTCCCCCTAAAGCGTTGTCGTACCCTCACCTGGACCCTAAACCGTCCCCGTCCCCTAACCCTAACCCTAGCCCGAACCCTAACCCCAACACTTCCCCGAAGTCTGACCCTCACCCGTCCCCTAATCCTAACCCGTACGCTGACACTAACCCGCGCCCTCACACGTACGCTCCCCCTAAAGCGTTGTCGTACCCTCACCTGGACCCTAAACCGTCCCCGTCCCCTAACCCTAACCCTAGCCCGAAACCTAACCCTAACCCTAACCCTTCCCCGAAGCCTGACCCTCACCCGTACACTAATCCTAACCCGTACGCTGACACTAACCCGCGCCCTCACACGTACGCTCCCCCTAAAGCGTTGTCATACCCTCACCTGGACCCTAAACCGTCCCCGTCCCCTAACCCTAACCCTAGCCCGAACCCTAACCCTAACCCTTCCCCGAAGCCTGACACTCACCCGTCGCCTAATCCTAACCCGTACGCTGACACTAACCCGCGCCCTCACACGTACGCTCCCCCTAAAGCGTTGTCGTACCCTCACCTGGACCCTAAACCGTCCCTGTCCCCTAACCCTAACCCTAGCCCGAACCCTAACCCTAACCCTTCCCCGAAGCCTGACCCTCACCCGTCCCCTAATCCTAACCCGTACGCTGACACTAACCCGCGCCCTCACACGTACGCTCCCCCTAAAGCGTTGTCGTACCCTCACATGGACCCTAAACCGTCCCCGTCCCCTAACCCTAACCCTAGCCCGAACCCTAACCCTAACCCTTCCCCGAAGCCTGACCCTCACCCGTCCCCTAATCCTAACCCGTACACTGACACTAACCCGCGCACTCACACGTACGCTCCCCCTAAAGCGTTGTCGTACCTTCACCTGGACCCTAAACCGTCCCCGTCCCCTAACCCTAACCCTAGCTCGAACCCTAAGCCTAACCCTTCCCCGAAGCCTGACCCTCACCCGTCCCCTAATCCTAACCCGTACGCTGACACTAACCCGCGCCCTCACACGTACGCTCCCCCTAAAGCGTTGTCGTGCCCTCACCTGGACCCTAAACCGTCCCCGTCCCCTAACCCTAACCCTAGCCCGAACCCTAACCATAACCCTTCCCCGAAGCCTGACCCTCACCCGTCCCCTAATCCAAACGCGTACGCTGACACTAACCCGCGCCCTCACACGTATGGTCCACCTAAAGCGTTGTCGTGCCCTCACCTGGACCCTAAACCGTCCCCGTCCCCTACCCCTAACCCTAGCCCGAACCCTAACCCTAACACTTCCCCGAAGCCTGACACTGACCCGTCCCCTAATCCTAAACCGTACGCTGACACTAACCCGCGCCCTCACACGTACGCTCCCCCTAAAGCGTTGTCGTACCCTCACCTGGACCTTAAAGCGTCCCCATCCCCTAACCCTAACCCTAGCCCGAACCCTAACCCTAACCCTTCCCCGAAGCCTGACACTCACCCGTCCCCTAATCCTAACGCGTACGCTGACACTAACCCGCGCCCTCACACGTACGCTCCCCCTAAAGCGTTGTCGTACCCTCACCTGGACCTTAAAGCGTCCCCGTCCCCTAACCCTAACCCTAGCCCGAACCCTAACCCTAACCCTTCCCCGAAGCCTGACACTCACCCGTCCCCTAATCCTAACGCGTACGCTGACACTAACCCGCGCCCTCACACGTACGCTCCCCCTAAAGCGTTGTCGTACCCTCACCTGGACCCTAAACCGTCCCCGTCCCCTAACCCTAACCCTAGCCCGAACCCTAACACTAACCCTTCCCCGAAGCCTGACCCTCACCCGTCCCCTAATCCTAACCCGTACACTGACACTAACCCGCGCACTCACACGTACGCTCCCCCTAAAGCGTTGTCGTACCTTCACCTGGACCCTAAACCGTCCCCGTCCCCTAACCCTAACCCTAGCTCGAACCCTAAGCCTAACCCTTCCCCGAAGCCTGACCCTCACCCGTCCCCTAATCCTAACCCGTACGCTGACACTAACCCGCGCCCTCACACGTACGCTCCCCCTAAAGCGTTGTCGTGCCCTCACCTGGACCCTAAACCGTCCCCGTCCCCTAACCCTAACCCTAGCCCGAACCCTAACCATAACCCTTCCCCGAAGCCTGACCCTCACCCGTCCCCTAATCCAAACGCGTACGCTGACACTAACCCGCGCCCTCACACGTATGGTCCACCTAAAGCGTTGTCGTGCCCTCACCTGGACCCTAAACCGTCCCCGTCCCCTACCCCTAACCCTAGCCCGAACCCTAACCCTAACACTTCCCCGAAGCCTGACACTGACCCGTCCCCTAATCCTAAACCGTACGCTGACACTAACCCGCGCCCTCACACGTACGCTCCCCCTAAAGCGTTGTCGTACCCTCACCTGGACCTTAAAGCGTCCCCGTCCCCTAACCCTAACCCTAGCCCGAACCCTAACCCTAACCCTTCCCCGAAGCCTGACACTCACCCGTCCCCTAATCCTAACGCGTACGCTGACACTAACCCGCGCCCTCACACGTACGCTCCCCCTAAAGCGTTGTCGTACCCTCACCTGGACCTTAAAGCGTCCCCGTCCCCTAACCCTAACCCTAGCCCGAACCCTAACCCTAACCCTTCCCCGAAGCCTGACACTCACCCGTCCCCTAATCCTAACGCGTACGCTGACACTAACCCGCGCCCTCACACGTACGCTCCCCCTAAAGCGTTGTCGTACCCTCACCTGGACCCTAAACCGTCCCCGTCCCCTAACCCTAACCCTAGCCCGAACCTTAACCCTAACACTTCCGCGAAGCCTGACCCTCACCCGTCCCCTAATCCTAACCCGTACGCTGACACTAACCCGCGCCCTCACACGTACGCTCCCCCTAAGGCGTTGTCGTACCCTCACCTGGACCCTAAACCGTCCCCGTCCCCTAACCCTAACCCTAGCCCGAACCCTAACCCTAACCCTTCCCCGAAGCCTGACCCTCACCCGTCCCCTAATCCTAACCCGTACGCTGACACTAACCCGCGTCCTCACACGTACGCGCCCCCTAAAGCGTTGTCGTGACCTCACCTGGACCCTAAACCGTCCCCGTCCCCTAACCCTAACCCTAGCCCGAACCCTAACCCTAGCCCTTCCCCGAAGCCTGACCCTCACCCGTCCCCTAATCCTAACCCGTACGCTGACACTAACCCGCGCCCTCACACGTACGCTCCCCATAAAGCGTTGTCGTACCCTCACCTGGACCCTAAACCGTCCCCGTCCCGTAACCCTAACCCTAGCCCGAACCCTAACCCTAACCCTTCCCCGAAGCCTGACCCTCACCCGTCCCCTAATCCTAACCCGTACGCTGACACTTACCCGCGCCCTCACTCGTACGCTCCCCCTAAAGCGTTGTCGTACCCTCACCTGGACTCTAAACCGTCCCCGTCCCCTAACCCTAACCCTAGCCCGAACCCTAACCCTAACCCTTCCCCGAAGCCTGACCCTCACCCGTGCCCTAATCCTAACCCGTACGCTGACACTAACCCGCGCCCTCACACGTACGCTCCCCCTAAAGCGTTGTCGTACCCTCTCCTGGACCCTAAACCGTCCCCGTCCCCTAACCCTAACCCTAGCCCGAACCCTAACCCTAACCCTTCCCCGAAGCCTGACCCTCACCCGTCCCCTATTCCTAACCCGTACGCTGACACTAACCCGCGCCCTCACACGTACGCTCCCCCTAAGGTGTTGTCGTACCCTCACCTGGACCCTAAACCGTCCCCGTCCCCTAACCCTAACCCTAGCCCGAACCCTAACTCTAACCCTTCCCCGAAGCCTGACCCTCACCCGTCCCCTAATCCTAACCCGTACGCTGACACTAACCTGCGCCCTCACTCATACGCTCCCCCTAAAGCGTTGTCGTACCCTCACCTGGACCCTAAACCGTCCCCGTCCCCTAACCCTAACCCTAGCCCGAACCCTAACCCTAAACCTTCCCCGAAGCCTGACCCTCACCCGTCCCCTAATCCAAACGCGTACGCTGACACTAACCCGCGCCCGCACACATACGCTCCCCCTAAAGCGTTGTCGTGCCCTCACCTGGACCCTAAACCGTCCCCGTCCCCTAACCCTAACCCTAGCCCGAACCCTAACCCTAACCCTTCCCCGAAGCCTGACAGTCACGTTTCCACTAATCCTAACCCGTACGCTGACACTAACCCGCGCCCTCACACGTACGCTCCCCCTAAAGCGTTGTCGTACCCTCACCTGGACCCTAAACCGTCCCCGTCCCCTAACCCTAACCCTAGCCCGAACCCTAACCCTTCCCCGAAGCCTGACCCTCACCCGTCCCCTAATCCTAACCCGTACGCTGACACTAAATCACGCCCTCACACGTACGCTCCCCCTAAAGCGTTTTCGTACCCTCACCTGGACCCTAAACCGTCCCCGTCCCCTAACCCTAACCCTAGCCCGAACCCTAACGCTAACGCTTCCCCGAAGCCTGACCCTCACCCGTCCCGCAATCCTAAGCCGTACGCTGACACTAACCCGCGCCCTCACACGTACGCTCCCCCTAAAGCGTTGTCGTACCCTCACCTGGACCCTAAACCGTCCCCGTCCCCTACCCTAACCCTAGCCCGAACCCTAACCCTAACCCTTCCCCGAAGCCTGACCCTCACCCGTCCCCTAATCCTAACCCGTACGCTGACACTAACCCGCGCCCTCACACGTACGCTCCCCCTAAAGCGTTGTCGTGCCCTCACCTGGACCGTAAACCGTCCCCGTCCCCTAACCCTAAACCTAGCCCGAACCCTAACCCTAACCCTTCCCCGAAGCCTGACCCTCACACGTCCCCTAATCCTAAGCCATACGCTGACACTAACCCGCGCCCTCACACGTAAGCTCCCCCTAAAGCGTTGTCGTGCCCTCACCTGGACCCTAAACCGTCCCCGTCCCCTAACTTTAACCCTAGCCCGAACCCTAACCCTAACCCTTCCACGAAGCCTGACCCTCACCCGTCCCCTAATCCTAACCCGTACTCTAACACTAACACGCGCCCTCACACGTACGCTCCACGTAAAGCGTTGTCGTACCCTCACCTGGAACCTAAACCGTCCCCGTCCCCTAACCCTAACCCTAGCCCGAACCCTAACCCTAACCCTTCCCCGAAGCCTGACCCTCATCCGTCCCCTAATCCTAACCAGTACGCTGACACTAACCCACGCCCTCACACGTACGCTCCCCCTAAAGCGTTGTCGTGCCCTCACCTGGACCCTAAACCGTCCCCATCCCCTAACCCTAACCCTAGCCCGAACCCTAACCCTAACCCTTCCCCGAAGCCTGACCCTCACCCGTCCCCTAATCCTAACCCGTACGCTGACACTAACCCGCGCCCTCACACGTACGCTCCCCTAAAGCGTTGTCGTGCCCTCACCTGGACCCTAAACCGTCCCCGTCCCGTAACACTAAACCTAGCCCGAACCCTAACCTTAACCCTTCCCCGAAGCCTGACCCTCACCCGTCCCCTAATCCTAACCCGTACGCTGACACTAACCCGCGCCCTCACACGTACGCTCCCCCTAAAGCGTTGTCGTACCCTCACCTGGACCCTAAACCGTCCCCGTCCCCTAACCCTAACCCTAGCCCGAACTCTAACCCTAACCCTTCCCCGAAGCCTGACCCTCACCCGTCCCATAATCCTAACACGTACGCTGACACTAACCCGCGCCCTCACACGTAAGCTCCCCCTAAAGCATTGTCGTGCCCTCACCTGGACCCTAAACCGTCCCCGTCCCCTAACCCTAACCCTAGCCCGAACCCTAACCCTAACCCTTCCCCGAAGCCTGACCCTGACCCGTCCCCTAATCCTAACCCGTACGCCGACACTAACCCGCGCCCTCACACGTACGCTCCCCCTAAAGCGTTGTCGTACCCTCACCTGGACCCTAAACCGTCCCCGTCCCCTAACCCTAACCCTAGCCCGAACCCTAACCCTAACCCTTCCCCGAAGCCTGACCCTCACCCGTCCCCTAATCCTAACCCGTACGCTGACACTAACCCGCGCCCTCACACGTATGCTCCCTCTAAAGCGTTGTCGTGCCCTCACCTGGACCCTAAACCGTCCCCGTCCCCTAACTTTAACCCTAGCCCGAACCCTAACCCTAACCCTTCCACGAAGCCTGACCCTCACCCGTCCCCTAATCCTAACCCGTACTCTAACACTAACACGCGCCCTCACACGTACGCTCCCCGTAAAGCGTTGTCGTACCCTCACCTGGACCCTAAACCCTCCCCGTCCCCTAACCCTATCCCTAGCCCGAACCCTAACCCTAAACCTTCCCCGAAGCCTGACCCTCACCCGTCCCCTAATCCTAACCCGTACGCTGACACTAACTCGCGCCCTCACACGTACGCTCCCCCTAAAGCGTTGTCGTGCCCTCACCTGGACCCTAAACCGTCCCCGTCCCCTAACCCTAACCCTAGCCCGAACCCTAACCCTAACCCTTCCCCGAAGCCTGACCCTCATCCGTCCCCTAATCCTAACCAGTACGCTGACACTAACCCGCGCCCTCACACGTACGCTCCCCCTAAAGTGTTGTCGTGCCCTCACCTGGACCCTAAACCGTCCCCGTCCCCTAACCCTAACACTAGCCCGAACCCTAACCCTAACCCTCCCCGAAGCCTGACCCTCACCCGTCCCCTAATCCTAACCCGTACGCTGACACTAACCCGCGCCCTCACACGTATGCTCCCTCTAAAGCGTTGTCGTGCCCTCACCTGGACCCTAAACCATCCCCGTCCCCTAACCCTAACCCTAGCCCGAACCCTTACCCTAACCCTTCCCCGAAGCCTGACCCTCACCCATCCCCTAATCCTAACCCGTACGCTGACACTAACCCGCGCCCTCACACGTACGCTCCCCCTAAAGCGTTGTCGTACCCTCACCTGGACCCTAAACCGTCCCCGTCACCTAACCCTAACCCTAGCCCGAACCCTAACCCTAACCCTTCCCCGAAGCCTGACCCTCACCCGTCCCCTAATCCTAACCCGTACGCTGACACTAACCCGCGCCCTCACACGTACGCTCCCCCTAAAGCGTTGTCGTGCCCTCACCTGGACCCTAAACAGTCCCCGTCCCCTAACCCTAACCCTAGCCCGAACCCTAACCCTAACCCTTCCCCGAAGCCTGACCCTCACCCGTCCCTTATTCCTAACCCGTACGCTGACACTAACCCGCGCCCTCACACGTACGCTCCCCCTAAAGCGTTGTCGTGCCCTCACCTGGACCCTAAACCGTCCCCATCCCCTAACCCTAACCCTAGCCCGAACCCTAACCCTAACCCTTCCCCGAAGCCTGACCCTCACCCGTCCCCTAATCCTAACCCATACGCTGACACTAACCCGCGCCCTCACACGTACGGTGCCCCTAAAGCGTTGTCGTGCCCTCACCTGGACCCTAAACCGTCCCCGTCCCCTAACTTTAACCCTAGCCCGAACCCTAACCCTAACCCTTCCCCGAAGCCTGACCCTCACCCGTCCCCTAATCCTAACCCGTACGCTGACACTAACCCGCGCCCTCACACGTACACTCCCCCTAAAGCGTTGTCGTGCCCTCACCTGGACCCTAAACCGTCCCCGTCCCCTAACCCTAACCCTAGCCCGAACCCTAACTCTAACCCTTCCCCAAAGCCTGACCCTCACCCGTCCCCTAATCCTAACCCGTACGCTGACACTAACCCGCGCCCTCACACGTACGCTCCCCCTAATGCGTTGTCGTACCCTCACCTGGACCCTAAACCGTCCCCGTCCCCTAACCCTAACCCTAGCCCGAACCCTAACCCTAACCCTTCCCCGAAGCCTGACCCTCACCCGTCCCCTAATCCTAACCCGTACGCTGACACTAACCCGCGCCCTCACACGTACGCTACCCCTAAAGCGTTGTCGGGCCCTCACCTGGACCATAAACCGTTCCCGTCCGTTAACCCTAACCCTAGCCCGAACCCTAACCCTCACCCTTCCCCGAAGCCTGACCCTCACCCGTCCCCTAATCCTAACTCGTACGCTAACACTAACCCGCGCCCTCACACGTACGCTCCCCCTAAAGCGTTGTCGTACCCTCGCCTGGACCCTAAACCGTCCCCGTCCCCTAACCCTAACCCTAGCCCGAACCCTAACCCTAACCCTTCCCCGAAACCTGACCCTCACCCGTGCCCTAATCATAACCCGTACGCTGACACTAACCCGCGCCCTCACACGTACGCTCCCCCTAAAGCGTTGTCGGGCCCTCACCTGGACCCTAAACCGTCCCCGTCCCCTAACCCTAACCCTAGCCCGAACCCTAACCCTAACCCTTCCCCGAAGCCTGACCCTCACCCGTCCCCTAATCCTAACCCGTACGCTGACACTAACCCGCGCCCTCACACGTACGCTCCCCCTAAAGCGTTGTCGTACCCTCACCTGGACCCTAAACCGTCCCCGTCCCCTAACCCTAACCCTAGCCCGAACCCTAACCCTAACCCTTCCCCGAAGCCTGACCCTCACCCGTCCCCTAATCCTAACCCGTACGCTGACACTAACCCGCGCCCTCACACGTACGCTCCCCCTAAAGCGTTGTCGTACCCTCACCTTGACCCTAAACCGTCTCCGTCCCCTAACCCTAACCCTAGCCCGAACCCTAACCCTAACCCTTCCCCGAAGCCTGACCCTCACCCGTCCACTAATCCTAACACGTACGCTGACACTAACCCGCGCCCTCACACGTACGCTCCCCCTAAAGCGTCGTCGTGCCCTCACCTGGACCCTAAACCGTCCACGTCCCCTAACCCTAACTCTAGCCCGAACCCTAACCCTAACCCTTCCCCGAAGCCTGACTCTCACCCGTCCCCTAATCCTAACCCGTACGCTGACACTAACCCGCGCCCTCACACGTACGCTCCCCCTAAAGCGTTGTCATGCCCTCATCTGGACCCTAAACCGTCCCCGTCAACTAACCCTAACCCTAGCCCGAACCCTAACCCTAACCCTTCCCCGAAGCCTGACCCTCACCCGTCCCATAATCCAAACGCGTACGCTGACACTAACCCGCGCCCTCACACGTACGCTCCCCCTAAAGTGTTGTCGTGCCCTCACCAGGACCCTAAACCGTCCCCGTCCCCTACCCCTAACCCTAGCCCGAACCCTGACCCTAACCCTTCCCCGAAGCCTGACCCTCATCCGTCCCCTAATCCTAACCAGTACGCTGACACTAACCCGCGCCCTCACACGTACGCTCCCCCTAAAGTGTTGTCGTGCCCTCACCTGGACCCTAAACCGTCCCCGTCCCCTAACCCTAACACTAGCCCGAACCCTAACCCTAACCCTTCCCCGAAGCCTGACCCTCACCCGTCCCCTAATCCTAACACGTACGCTGACACTAACCCGCGCCCTCACACGTACGCTCCCCCTAAAGCGTCGTCGTGCCCTCACCTGGACCCTAAACCGTCCCCGTCCCCTAACCCTAACCCTAGCCCGAACCCTAACCCTAACCCTTCCCCGAAGCCTGACCCTCACCCGTGCCCTAATCCTAACCCGTACGCTGACACTAACCCGCGCCCTCACACGTACGCTCCCCCTAAATCGTTGTCGTTCCCTCACCTGGACTCTTATCCGTTCCCGTCCCCTAACCCTAACCCTAGCCCGAACCCTAACCCTAACCCTTCCCCGAAGCCTGACCCTCACCCGTCCCTTAATCCTAACCCGTACGCTGACACTAACCCGCGCCCTCACATGTACGCTCCCCCTAAAGCGTTGTCGTGCCCTCACCTGGACCCTAAACCGTCCCCGTCCCCTAACCCTAACCCTAGCCCGAACCCTAACCCTAACACTTCCCCGAAGCCTGACCCTCACCCGTCCCCTAATCCTAACCCATACGCTGACACTAACCCGCGCCCTCACACGTACGCTCCCCCTAAAGCGTTGTCGTGCCCTCACCTGGACCCTAAACCGTCCCCGTCCCCTAACCCTAAGCCTAGCCCGAACCCTAACCCTAACCCTTCCCCGAAGCCTGACCCTAACCCGTCCCCTAATCCTAACCCGTACGCTGACAATAACCCGCGCCCTCACACGTACGCTCCCCCTAAAGAGTTGTCGTGCCCTCACCTGGACCGTAAACCGTCCCCGTCCCCTAACCCTAACCCTAGCCCGAACCCTAACCCTAACACTTCCCCGAAGCCTGACCCTCACCCGTCCCCTAATCCTAACCCGTACGCTGACACTAACCCGCGCCCTCACACGTACGCTCCCCCTAAAGCGTTGTCGTAACCTCACCTGGACCCTAAACCGTCCCCGTCCCCTAAACCTAACCCTAGCCCAAACCTTAACCCTAACCCTTCCCCGAAGCCTGGCCCTCACCCGTGCCCTAATCCTAACCCGTACGCTGACAATAACCCGCGCCCTCACACGTACGCTCCCCCGAAATCGTTGTCGTGCCCTCACCTGGATTCGTATCCGTTCCCGTCACCTAACCCTAACCCTAGCCCGAACCCTAACCCTAACCATTCCCCGAAGCCTGACCCTCACCCGTCCCTTAATCCTAACCCGTACGCTGACACTAACCCGCGCCCTCACACGTACGCTCCCCCTAAAGCGTTGTCGTACCCTCACCTGGACCCTAAACCGTCCCCGTCCCCTAACCCTAACCCTAGCCCGAACCCTATCCCTAACACTTCCCCGAAGCCTGACCCTCACCCGTGCCCTAATCCTAACCCGTACGCTGACACTAACCCGCGCCCTCACACGTACGCTCCCCCTAAAGCGTTGTCGTACCCTCACCTGGACCCTAAACCGTCCCCGTCCCCTAACCCTAACCCTAGCCCGAACCCTAACCCTAACCCTTCCCCGAAGCCTGACCCTCACCCGTCCCCTAATCCTAACGCGTACGTTGACACTAACCCGCGCCCTCACACGTACGCTGCCCCTAAAGCGTTGTCGTACCCTCACCTGGACCCTAAACCGTCCCCGTCCCCTAACCCTAACCCTAGCCCGAACCCTAACCCTAACCCTTCCCCGAAGCCTGACCCTCACCCGTCCCCTAATCCTAACCTGTACGCTGACACTAACCCGCGCCCTCACACGTACGCTCCCCCTAAAGCGTTGTCGTACCCTCACCTGGACCCTAAACCGTCCCCGTCCCCTAACCCTAACCCTAGCCCGAACCCTAACCCTAACCCTTCCCCGAAGCCTGAACCTCACCCGTCCCTTATTCCTAACCCGTACGCTGACACTAACCCGCGCCCTCACACGTACGCTCCCCCTAAGGCGTTCTCGTACCCTCACCTGAACCCTAAACCGTCCCCGTCCCCTAACCCTAACCCTAGCCCGAACCCTAACCCTAACGCTTCCCCGAAGCCTGACCCTCTCCCGTCCCCTAATCCTAACCCGTACGCTGACACTAACCCGCGCCCTCACACGTACGCACCCCCTAAAGCGTTGTCGTACCCTCTCCTGGACTCTAAACCATCCCCGTCCCCTAACCCTAACCCTAGCGCGAACCCTAACCCTAACACTTCCCCGAAGCCTGACCCTCACCCGTCCCCTAATCCAAACGCGTACGCTGACACTAACCCGCGCCCTCACACGTACGCTCCCCCTAAAGCGTTGTCGTACCCTCACCTGGACCCTAAACCGTCCCCGTCACCTAACCCTAACCCTAGCCCGAAACCTAACCCTAAACCTTCCCCGAAGCCTGACCCTCACCCGTGCCCTAATCCTAACCCGTACGCTGACACTAACCAGCGCCCTCACACGTACGCTCCCCCTAAAGCGTTGTCGTGCCCTCACCTGGACCCTAAACCGTCCCCGTCCCCTAACCCTAACCCTAGCCCGAACCCTAACCCTAACCCTTCCCCGAAGCCTGACCCTCACCCGTCCCCTAATCCTAACCCGTACTCTGACACTAACCCGCGCCCTCACACGTACGCTCCCCCTAAAGCGTTGTCGTAACCTCACCTGGACCCTAAACCGTCCCCGTCCCCTAAACCTAACCCTAGCCCAAATCCTAACCCTAACCCTTCCCCGAAGCCTGGCCCTCACCCGTGCCCTAATCCTAACCCGTACGCTGACACTAACCCGCGCCCTCACACGTACGCTCCACCGAAATCGTTGTCGTGCCCTCACCTGGATTCTTATCCGTTCCCGTCCCCTAACCCTAACCCTAGCCCGAACCCTAACCCTAACCATTCCCCGAAGCCTGACCCTCACCCGTCCCCTAATCCTAACCCGTACGCTGACACTAACCCGCGCCCTCACACGTACGCTCCCCCTAAAGCGTTGTCGTGCCCTCACCTGGACCCTAAACCGTCCCCGACCCCTAACCCTAACCCTAGCCCGAACCCTAACCCTAACACTTCCCCGAAGCCTGACCCTCACCCGTCCCCTAATCCTTACCCGTACGCCGACACTAACCCGCGCCCTCACACGTACGCTCCCCCTAAAGCGTTGTCGTACCCTCACCTGGACCCTAAACCGTCCCCGTCCCCTAACCCTAACCCTAGCCCGAACCCTAACCCTAACCCTTCCCCGAAGCCTGACCCTCACCCGTCCCCTAATCCTAACCCGTACGCTGACACTAACCCGCGCCCTCACACGTACGCTCCCCCTAAAGCGTTGTCATACCCTCACCTGGACCCTAAACCGTCCCCGTCCCCTAACCCTAACCCTAGCCCGAACCCTAACCCTAACCCTTCCCCGAAGCCTGACCCTCACCCGTCCCCTAAACCTAACCCGTACGCTGACACTAACCCGTGCCCTCACTCGTACGCTTCCCCTAAAGCGTTGTCGTGCCCTCACCTGGACCCTAAACCGTCCCCGTCCCCTAACCCTAACCCTAGCCCGAACCCTAATGCTAACCCTTCCCCGAAGCCTGACCCTCACCCGTCCACTAATACTAACACGTACGCTCACACTAACCCGCGCCCTCACACGTACGCTCCCCCTAAAGCGTTGTCGTGCCCTCACCTGGACCCTAAACCGTCCCCGTCCCCTAACCCTAACCCTAGCCCGCACCATAACCCTAACACTTCCCCGAAGCCTGACCCTCACCCGTCCCCTAATCCTAAACCGTACGCTGACACTAACCCGTGCCCTCACACGTACTCTCCCCCTAAAGTGTTGTCGTGCCCTCACCTGGACCCTAAACAGTCCCCGTCCCCTAACCCTAACACTAGCCCGAACCCTAACCCTAACCCTTCCCCGAAGCCTGACCCTCACCCGTCCCCTAATCCTAACACGTACGCTGACACTAACCCGCGCCCTCACACGTACGCTCCCCCTAAAGTGTTGTCGTGCCCTCACCTGGACCCTAAACCGTCCCCGTCCCCTAACCCTAACACTAGCCCGAACCCTAACCCTAACCCTTCCCCGAAGCCTGACCCTCATCCGTCCCCTAATCCTAACCAGTACGCTGACACTAACCCGCGCCCTCACACGTACGCTCCCCCTAAAGTGTTGTCGTGCCCTCACCTGGACCCTAAACCGTCCCCGTCCCCTAACCCTAACACTAGCCCGAACCCTAAACCTAACCCTTCCCCGAAGCCTGACCCTCACCCGTCCCCTAATCCTAACACGTACGCTGACACTAACCCGCGCCCTCACACGTACGCTCCCCCGAAAGCGTCGTCGTGCCCTCACCTGGACCCTAAACCGTCCCCGTCCCCTAACCCTAACCCTAGCCCGAACCCTAACCCTAACCCTTCCCCGAAGCCTGACCCTCACCCGTGCCCTAATCCTAACCCGTACGCTGACACTAACCCGCGCCCTCACACGTACGCTCCCCCTAAATCGTTGTCGTTCCCTCACCTGGACTCTTATCCGTTCCCGTCCCCTAACCCTAACCCTAGCCCGAACCCTAACCCTAACCCTTCCCCGAAGCCTGACCCTCACCCGTCCCTTAATCCTAACCCGTACGCTGACACTAACCCGCGCCCTCACACGTACGCTCCCCCTAAAGCGTTGTCGTGCCCTCACCTGGACCCTAAACTGTCCCCGTCCCCTAACCCTAACCCTAGCCCGAACCCTAACCCTAACACTTCCCCGAAGCCTGACCCTCACCCGTCCCCTAATCCTAACCCATACGCTGACACTAACCCGCGCCCTCACACGTACGCTCCCCGTAAAGCGTTGTCGTGCCCTCACCTGGACCCTAAACCGTCCCCGTCCCCTAACCCTAAGCCTAGCCCGAACCCTAACCCTAACCCTTCCCCGAAGCCTGACCCTAACCCGTCCCCTAATCCTAACCCGTACGCTGACAATAACCCGCGCCCTCACACGTACGCTCCCCCTAAAGCGTTGTCGTACCCTCACCTGGACCCTAAACCGTCCCCATCCCCTAACCCTAACCCTAGCCCGAACCCTATCCCTAACACTTCCCCGAAGCCTGACCCTCACCCGTCCCCTAATCCTAACCCGTACGCTGACACTAACCCGCGCCCTCACACATACGCTCCCCCTAAAGCGTTGTCGTACCCTCACCTGGACCCTAAACCGTCCCCGTCCCCTAACCCTAACCCTAGCCCGAACCCTAACCCTAACCCTTCCCCGAAGCCTGACCCTCACCCGTCCCCTAATCCTAATGCGTACGTTGACACTAACCCGCGCCCTCACACGTACGCTGCCCCTAAAGCGTTGTCGAACCCTCACCTGGACCCTAAACCGTCCCCGTCCCCTAACCCTAACCCTAGCCCGAACCCTAACCCTAACCCTTCCCCGAAGCCTGACCCTCACCCGTCCCCTAATCCTAAACTGTACGCTGACACTAACCCGCGCCCTCACACGTACGCTCCCCCTAAAGCGTTGTCATACACTCACCTGGACCCTAAACCGTCCCCATCCCCTAACCCTAACCCTAGCCCGAACCCTAACCCTAACCCTTCCCCGAAGCCTGAACCTCACCCGTCCCTTATTCCTAACCCGTACGCTGACACTAACCCGCGCCCTCACACGTACGCTCCCCCTAAGGCGTTCTCGTACCCTCACCTGGACCCTAAACCGTCCCCGTCCCCTAACCCTAACCCTAGCCCGAACCCTAACCCTAACGCTTCCCCGAAGCCTGACCCTCTCCCGTCCCATAATCCTAACCCGTACGCTGACACTAACCCGCGCCCTCACACGTACGCACCCCCTAAAGCGTTGTCGTACCCTCTCCTGGACCCTAAACCATCCCCGTCCCCTAACCCTAACCCTAGCGCGAACCCTAACCCTAACACTTCCCCGAAGCCTGACCCTCACCCGTCCCCTAATCCAAACGCGTACGCTGACACTAAACCGCGCCCTCACACGTACGCTCCCCCTAAAGCGTTGTCGTGCCCTCACCAGGACCCTAAACCGTCCCTGTCGCCTACCCCTAACCCTAGCCCGAAACCTAACCCTAACCCTTCCCCGAAGCCTGACCCTCACACGTCCCCTAATCCTAACCCGTACGCTGACACTAACCCGCGCCCTCACACGTACGCTCCCCCTAAAGCGTTGTCGTGCCCTCACCTGGACCCTAAACCGTCCCCGTCCCCTAACCCTAACCCTAGCCCGAACCCTAACCCTAACCCTTCCCCGAAGCCTGACCCTCACCCGTCCCCTAATCCTAACCCGTACGCTGACACTAACCCGCGCCCTCACACGTACGCTCCCCCTAAAGCGTTGTCGTGCCCTAACCTGGACCCTAAACCGTCCCCGTCCCCTAACCCTAACCCTAGCCCGAACCCTAACCCTAACCCTTCCCCGAAGCCTGGCCCTCACCCGTCCCCTAATCCTAACACGTACGCTGACACTAACCCGCGCCCTCACACGTACGCTCCCCTTAAAGCGTTGTCGTGCCCTAACCTGGACCCTAAACCGTCCCCGTCCCCTAACCCTAACCCTAGCCCGAACCCTAACCCTAAACCTTCCCCGAAGCCTGGCCCTCACCCGTCCCCTAATCCTAACACGTACGCTGACACTAACCCGCGCCCTCACACGTACGCTCCCCTTAAAGCGTTGTCGTACCCTCACCTGGACCCTAAACCGTCCCTGTCCCCTAACCCTAACCCTAGCCCGAACCCTAACCCTAACCCTTCCCCGAAGCCTGACCCTCACCCGTCCCCTAATCCTAACCCGTACGCTGACACTAACCCGCGCCCTCACACGTACGCTCCCCCTAAAGCGTTGTCGTACCCTCACCTGGACCCTAAACCGTCCCCGTCCCCTAACCCTAACCCTAGCCCGAACCCTAACCCTAACCCTTCCCCGAAGCCTGACCCTCACCCGTCCCCTAATCCTAACCCGTACGCTGACACTAACCCACGCCCTCACACGTACGCTCCCCCTAAAGCGTTGTCGTACCCTCACCTGGACCCTAAACCGTCCCCGTCCCCTAACCCTAACCCTAGCCCGAACTCTAACCCTAACCCTTCCCCGAAGCCTGACCCTCACCCGTCCCCTAATCCTAACACGTACGCTGACACTAACCCGCGCCCTCACACGTACGCTCCCCCTAAAGTGTCGTCGTGCCCTCACCTGGACCCTAAACCGTCCCCGTCCCCTAACCCTAACCCTAGCCCGAACCCTAACCCTAACCCTTCCCCGAAGCCTGACCCTCACCCGTTCCCTAATCCTAACCCGTACGCCGACACTAACCCGCGCCCTCACACGTACGCTCCCCCTAAAGCGTTGTCGTACCCTCACCTGGACCCTAAACCGTCCCCGTCACCTAACCCTAACCCTAGCCCGAACCCTAACCCTAACCCTTCCCCGAAGCCTGACCCTCACCCGTGCCCTAATCCTAACCCGTACGCTGACACTAACCCGCGCCCTCACACGTACGCTCCCCCTAAAGCGTTGTCGTGCCCTCACCTGGACCCTAAACCGTCCCCGTCCCCTAACCCTAACCCTAGCCCGAACCCTAACCCTAACACTTCCCCGAAGCCTGACCCTCACCCGTCCCCTAATCCTAACCCGTACGCTGACACTAACCCACGCCCTCACACGTACGCTCCCCCTAAAGCGTTGTCGTAACCTCACCTGGACCCTAAACCGTCCCCGTCCCCTAAACCTAACCCTAGCCCAAATCCTAACCCTAACACTTCCCCGAAGCCTGGCCCTCACCCGTGCCCTAATCCTAACCCGTACGCTGACACTAACCCGCACCCTCACACGTACGCTCCACCGAAATCGTTGTCGTGCCCTCACCTGGATTCTTATCCGTTCCCGTCCCCTAACCCTAACCCTAGCCCGAACCCTAACCCTAACCATTCCTCGAAGCCTGACCCTCACCCGTCCCCTAATCCTAACCCGTACGCTGACACTAACCCGCGCCCTCACACGTACGGTCCCCCTAAAGCGTTGTCGTGCCCTCACCTGGACCCTAAACCGTCCCCGTCCCCTAACCCTAACCCTAGCCCGAACCCTAACCCTAACACTTCCCCGAAGCCTGACCCTCACCCGTCCCCTAATCCTAACCCGTACGCCGACACTAACCCGCGCCCTCACACGTACGCTCCCACTAAAGCGTTGTCGTACCCTCACCTGGACCCTAAACCGTCCCCGTCCCCTAACCCTAACCCTAGCCCGAACCCTAACCCTAACCCTTCCCCGAACCTTGACCCTCACCCGTCCCCTAATCCTAACCCGTACGCTGACACTAACCCGCGCCCTCACACGTACGCTCCCCCTAAAGCGTTGTCGTACCCTCACCTGAACCCTAAACCGTCCCCGTCCCCTAACGCTAACCCTAGCCCGAACCCTAACCCTAACCCTTCCCCGAAGCCTGACCCTCACCCGTCCCCTAAACCTAACCCGTACGCTGACACTAACCCGTGCCCTCACTCGTACGCTTCCCCTAAAGCGTTGTCGTGCCCTCACCTGGACCCTAAACCGTCCCCGTCCCCTAACCCTAACCCTAGCCCGAACCCTAATGCTAACCCTTCCCCGAAGCCTGACCCTCACCCGTCCACTAATACTAACACGTACGCTCACACTAACCCGCGCCCTCACACGTACGCTCCCCCTAAAGCGTTGTCGTGCCCTCACCTGGACCCTAAACCGTCCCCGTCCCCTAACCCTAACCCTAGCCCGCACCCTAACTCTAACACTTCCCCGAAGCCTGACCCTCACCCGTCCCCTAATCCTAAACCGTACGCTGACACTAACCCGCGCCCTCACACGTACGCTCTCCGTAAGGCGTTGTCGTACCCTCACCTGGACCCTAAACCGTCCCCGTCCCCTAACCCTAACCCTAGCCCGAACCCTAATGCTAACACTTCCCCGAAGCCTGATCCTCACCCGTCCACTAATACTAACACGTACGCTCACACTAACCCGCGCCCTCACACGTACGCTCCCCCTAAAGCGTTGTCGTGCCCTCACCTGGACCCTAAACCGTCCCCGTCCCCTAACCCTAACCCTAGCCCGAACCCTAACCCTAACACTTCCCCGAAGCCTGACCCTCACCCGTCCCCTAATCCTAACCCGTACGCTGACACTAACCCGCGCCCTCACACGTACGCTCCCCCTAAAGCGTTGACGTGCCCTCACCTGGACCCTAAACCGTCCCCGTCCCCTAACCCTAACCCTAGCCCGAACCCTAACCCTAACCCTTCCCCGAAGCCTGACCCTAACCCGTCCCCTAATCCTAACCCGTACGCTGACACTAACCCACGCCCTCACACGTACGCTCCCCCTGAAGCGTTGTCGTGCCCTCACCTGGACCCTAAACCGTCCCCATCCCCTAACCCTAACCCTAGCCCGAACACTAACCCTAACCCTTCCCCGAAGCCTGACCCTCACCCGTCCCCTAATCCTAACCCGTACGCTGACACTAACCCGCGCCCTCACACGTACGCTCCCCCTAAAGCGTTGTCGTACCCTCACCTGGACCCTAAACCGTCCCCGTCCCCTAACCCTAACCCTAGCCCGAACCCTAACCCTAACCCTTCCCCGAAGCCTGACCCTCACCCGTCCCCTAATCCTAACCGGTACGCTGACACTAACCCGCGCCCTCACACGTACGCTCCCCCTAAAGCGTTGTCGTATCCTCACCTGGACCCTAAACCGTCCCCGTCCCCTAACCCTAACCCTAGCCCGAACCCTAACCCTAACACTTCCCCGAAGCCTGACCCTCACCCGTCCCCTAATCCTAACCCGTACGCTGACACTAACCTGCGCCCACACACGTACGCTCCCCCTAAAGCGTTGTCGTGCCCTCACCTGGACCCTAAACCGTCCCCGTCCCCTAACCCTAACCCTAGCCCGAACCCTAACACTAACCCTTCCCCGAAGCCTGACCCTCACTCTTCCCCTAATCCTAACCTGTACGCTGACACTAACGCGTGCCCTCACACGTACGCTCACCCTAAAGCGCTGTCGTGCCCTCACCTGGACCCTAAACCGTCCCCATCCCCTAACCCTAACACTAGCCCGAAACCTAACCCTAACCCTTCCCCGAAGCCTGACCCTCACCCGTCCCCTAATCCTAACCCGTACGCTGACACTAACCCGCGCCCTCACACGTACGCTCCCCCTAAAGCGTTGTCGTACCCTCACCTGGACCCTAAACCGTCCCCTAACCCTAAACTTAGCCTGAACCCTAACACTAACCCTTCCCCGAAGCCTGACCCTCACCCGTCCCCTAATCCTAACCCGTACGCTGACACTAACCCGCGCCCTCACACGTACGCTCCCCCTAAAGCGTTGTCGTACCCTCACCTGGACCCTAAACCGTCCCCGTCCCCTAACCCTAACCCTAGCCCGAACCCTAACCTTAACCCTTCCCCGAATCCTGACCCTCACCCGTCCCCTAATCCTAACCTGTACGCTGACACGAACCCGCGCCCTCACACGTACGCTCCCCCTAAAGCGTTGTCGTACCCTCACCTGGACCCTAAACCGTCCCCGTCCCCTAACCCTAACCATAGCCCGAACCCTAACCCTAACCCTTCCCCGAAGCCTGACCCTCACCGTCTCCTAATCTTAACCCGTACGCTGACACTAACCCGCGCCCTCACACGTACGCTCCCCCTAAAGCGTTGTCGTGCCCTCACCTGGACCCTAAACCGTCCCCGTCCCCTAACCCTAAGCCTAGCCCGAACTCTAACCCTAACCCTTCCCCGAAGCCTGACCCTCACGCGTCCCCTAATCCTAACCCGTACGCTGACACTAACCCGCGCCCTCACACGTACGCTCCCCCTGAAGCGTTGTCGTATCCTCACCTGGACCCTAAACCGTCCCCGTCCCCTAACCCTAACCCTAGCCCGAACCCTAACCCTAACACTTCCCCGAAGCCTGACCCTCACCCGTCCCCTAATCCTAACCCGTACGCTGACACTAACCTGCGCCCACACACGTACGCTCCCCCTAAAGCGTTGTCGTGCCCTCACCTGGACCCTAAACCGTCCCCGTCCCCTAACCCTAACCCTAGCCCGAACCCTAACACTAACCCTTCCCCGAAGCCTGACCCTCACCCTTCCCCTAATCCTAACCCGTACGCTGACACTAACGCGTGCCCTCACACGTACGCTCACCCTAAAGCGTTGTCGTGCCCTCACCTGGACCCTAAACCGTCCCCATCCCCTAACCCTAACACTAGCCCGAAACCTAACCCTAACCCTTCCCCGAAGCCTGACCCTCACCCGTCCCCTAATCCTAACCCGTACGCTGACACTAACCTGCGCCCTCACACGTACGCTCCCCCTAAAGCGTTGTCGTACCCTCACCTGGACCCTAAACCGTCCCCTAACCCTAAACTTAGCCTGAACCCTAACACTAACACTTCCCCGAAGCCTGACCCTCACCCGTCCCCTAATCCTAACCCGTACGCTGACACTAACCCGCGCCCTCACACGTACGCTCCCCCTAAAGCGTTGTCGTACCCTCACCTGGACCCTAAACCGTCCCCGTCCCCTAACCCTAACCCTAGCCCGAACCCTAACCTTAACCCTTCCCCGAATCCTGACCCTCACCCGTCCCCTAATCCTAACCTGTACGCTGACACGAACCCGCGCCCTCACACGTACGCTCCCCCTAAAGCGTTGTCGTACCCTCACCTGGACCCTAAACCGTCCCCGTCCCCTAACCCTAACCCTAGCCCGAACCCTAACCCTAACCCTTCCCCGAAGCCTGACCCTCACCCGTCCCCTAATCCTAACCCGTACGCTGACACTAACCCGCGCCCTCACACGTACGCTCCCCCTAAAGCGTTGTCGTGCCCTCACCTGGACCCTAAACCGTCACCGTCCCCTAACCCTAACCCTAGCCCGAACCCTAACACTAACCCTTCCCCGAAGCCTGACCCTCACCCTTCCCCTAATCCTAACCCGTACGCTGACACTAACGCGTGCCCTCACACGTACGCTCACCCTAAAGCGTTGTCGTGCCCTCACCTGGACCCTAAACCGTCCCCATCCCCTAACCCTAACACTAGCCCGAAACCTAACCCTAACCCTTCCCCGAAGCCTGACCCTCACCCGTCCCCTAATCCTAACCCGTACGCTGACACTAACCCGCGCCCTCACACGTACGCTCCCCCTAAAGCGTTGTCGTACCCTCACCTGGACCCTAAACCGTCCCCTAACCCTAAACTTAGCCTGAACCCTAACACTAACCCTTCCCCGAAGCCTGACCCTCACCCGTCCCCTAATCCTAACCCGTACGCTGACACTCACCCGCGCCCTCACACGTACGCTCCCCCTAAAGCGTTGTCGTACCCTCACCTGGACCCTAAACCGTCCCCGTCCCCTAACCCTAACCCTAGCCCGAACCCTAACCTTAACCCTTCCCCGAATCCTGACCCTCACCCGTCCCCTAATCCTAACCTGTACGCTGACACGAACCCGCGCCCTCACACGTACGCTCCCCCTAAAGCGTTGTCGTACCCTCACCTGGACCCTAAACCGTCCCCGTCCCCTAACCCTAACCCTAGCCCGAACCCTAACCCTAACCCTTCCCCGAAGCCTGACCCTCACCGTCTCCTAATCTTAACCCGTACGCTGACACTAACCCGCGCCCTCACACGTACGCTCCCCCTAAAGCGTTGTCGTGCCCTCACCTGGACCCTAAACCGTCCCCGTCCCCTAACCCTAAGCCTAGCCCGAACTCTAACCCTAACCCTTCCCCGAAGCCTGACCCTCACGCGTCCCCTAATCCTAACCCGTACGCTGACACTAACCCGCGCCCTCACACGTACGCTCCCCCTAAAGCGTTGTCGTACCCTCACCTGGACCCTAAACCGTCCCCGTCCCCTAACCCTAACCCTAGCCCGAACCCTAACCCTAACCCTTCCCCGAAGCCTGACCCTCACCCGTCCCCTAATCCTAACCCGTACGCTGACACTAACCCGCGCCCTCACACGTACGCTCCCCCTAAAGCTTTGTCGTGCCCTCACCTGGACCCTAAACCGTCACCGTCCCCTAACCCTAACCCTAGCCCGAACCCTAACCCTAACCCTTCCCCGAAGCCTGACCCTCACCCGTCCCCTAATCCTAACCCGTACGCTGACACTAACACGCGCCCTCACACGTACGCTCCCCCTAAAGCGTTGTCGTACCCTCACCTGGACCCTAAACCGTCCCCGTCCCCTAACCCTAACCCTAGCCCGAACCCTAACTTTAACCCTTCCCCGAAGCCTGACCCTCACCCGTCCCCTAATCCTAACCTGTACGCTGACACGAACCCGCGCCCTCACACGTACGCTCCCCCTAAAGCGTTGTCGTACCCTCACCTGGACCCTAAACCGTCCCCGTCCCCTAACCCTAACCCTAGCTCGAACCCTAACCCTAACCCTTCCCCGAAGCCTGACCCTCACCGTCCCCTAAACTTAACCCGTACGCTGACACTAACCCTCGCCCTCACACGTACGCTCCCCCTAAAGCGTTGTCGTACCCTCACCTGGACCCTAAACCGTCCCCGTCCCCTAACCCTAACCCTAGCCCGAACCCTAACCCTAACCCTTCCCCGAAGCCTGACACTCACCCGTCCCCTAATCCTAACCCGTACTCTGACACTAACCCGCGCCCTCACACGTACGCTCCCCCTAAAGCGTTGTCGTGCCCTCACCTGGACCCTAAACCGTCCCCGTCCCCTAACCCTAACCCTAGCCCGAACCCTAACCCTAACCCTTCCCCGAAGCCTGACCCTCACCCGTCCCCTAATCCTAACCCGTACGCTGACACTAACAGGTGCCCTCACACGTACGCTCCCCCTAAAGCGTTCTCGTACCCTCACCTGGACCCTAAACCGTCCCCGTCCCCTAACTCTAAACCTAGCCCGAACCCTAACCCAAACCCTTCCCCGAAGCCTGACCCTCACCCGTCCCCTAATCCTAACCCGTACGCTGACACTAACCCGCGCCCTCACACGTACGCTCCCCCAAAAGCGTTGTCGTACCCTCACCTGGACCCTAAACCGTCCCCTAACCCTAAACTTAGCCTGAACCCTAACACTAACCCTTCCCCGAAGCCTGACCCTCACCCGTCCCCTAATCCTAACCCGTACGCTGACACTCACCCGCGCCCTCACACGTACGCTCCCCCTAAAGCGTTGTCGTACCCTCACCTGGACCCTAAACCGTCCCCGTCCCCTAACCCTAACCCTAGCCCGAACCCTAACCTTAACCCTTCCCCGAATCCTGACCCTCACCCGTCCCCTAATCCTAACCTGTACGCTGACACGAACCCGCGCCCTCACACGTACGCTCCCCCTAAAGCGTTGTCGTACCCTCACCTGGACCCTAAACCGTCCCCGTCCCCTAACCCTAACCCTAGCCCGAACCCTAACCCTAACCCTTCCCCGAAGCCTGACCCTCACCGTCTCCTAATCTTAACCCGTACGCTGACACTAACCCGCGCCCTCACACGTACGCTCCCCCTAAAGCGTTGTCGTGCCCTCACCTGGACCCTAAACCGTCCCCGTCCCCTAACCCTAAGCCTAGCCCGAACTCTAACCCTAACCCTTCCCCGAAGCCTGACCCTCACGCGTCCCCTAATCCTAACCCGTACGCTGACACTAACCCGCGCCCTCACACGTACGCTCCCCCTAAAGCGTTGTCGTACCCTCACCTGGACCCTAAACCGTCCCCGTCCCCTAACCCTAACCCTAGCCCGAACCCTAACCCTAACCCTTCCCCGAAGCCTGACCCTCACCCGTCCCCTAATCCTAACCCGTACGCTGACACTAACCCGCGCCCTCACACGTACGCTCCCCCTAAAGCGTTGTCGTGCCCTCACCTGGACCCTAAACCGTCACCGTCCCCTAACCCTAACCCTAGCCCGAACCCTAACCCTAACCCTTCCCCGAAGCCTGACCCTCACCCGTCCCCTAATCCTAACCCGTACGCTGACACTAACACGCGCCCTCACACGTACGCTCCCCCTAAAGCGTTGTCGTACCCTCACCTGGACCCTAAACCGTCCCCGTCCCCTAACCCTAACCCTAGCCCGAACCCTAACTTTAACCCTTCCCCGAAGCCTGACCCTCACCCGTCCCCTAATCCTAACCTGTACGCTGACACGAACCCGCGCCCTCACACGTACGCTCCCCCTAAAGCGTTGTCGTACCCTCACCTGGACCCTAAACCGTCCCCGTCCCCTAACCCTAACCCTAGCTCGAACCCTAACCCTAACCCTTCCCCGAAGCCTGACCCTCACCGTCCCCTAAACTTAACCCGTACGCTGACACTAACCCTCGCCCTCACACGTACGCTCCCCCTAAAGCGTTGTCGTACCCTCACCTGGACCCTAAACCGTCCCCGTCCCCTAACCCTAACCCTAGCCCGAACCCTAACCCTAACCCTTCCCCGAAGCCTGACACTCACCCGTCCCCTAATCCTAACCCGTACGCTGACACTAACCCGCGCCCTCACACGTACGCTCCCCCTAAAGCGTTGTCATGCCCTCACCTGGACCCTAAACCGTCCCCGTCCGCTAACCCTAACCCTAGCCCGAACCCTAACCCTAACCCTTCCCCGAAGCCTGACCCTCACCCGTCCCCTAATCCTAATTCGTACGCTGACACTAACCCGCGCCCTCACATGTATGCTCCCCCTAAAGCGTTGTCCTGCCCTCACTTGGACCCTAAACCGTCCCCTTCCCCTAACCCTAACCCTAGCCCAAACCCTAACCCTAAACCTTCCCCGAAGCCTGACCCTCACCCGTCCCCTAATCCTAACCCGTACTCTGACACTAACCCGCGCCCTCACACGTACGCTCCCCCTAAAGCGTTGTCGTGCCCTCACCTGGACCCTAAACCGTCCCCGTCCCCTAACCCTAACCCTAGCCCGAACCCTAACCCTAACCCTTCCCCGAAGCCTGACCCTCACCCGTCCCCTAATCCTAACCCGTACGCTGACACTAACAGGTGCCCTCACACGTACGCTCCCCCTAAAGCGTTCTCGTACCCTCACCTGGACCCTAAACCGTCCCCGTCCCCTAACTCTAAACCTAGCCCGAACCCTAACCCAAACCCTTCCCCGAAGCCTGACCCTCACCCGTCCCCTAATCCTAACCCGTACGCTGACACTAACCCGCGCCCTCACACGTACGCTCCCCCAAAAGCGTTGTCGTACCCTCACCTGGACCCTAAACCGTCCCCGTCCCCTAACCCTAACCCTAGCCCGAACCCTAACCCTAACCCTTCCCCGAAGCATGACCCTCACCCGTCCCCTAATCCTAACCCGTACGCTGACACTAACCCACGCCCTCACACGTACGCTCCCCCTAAAGCATTGTCGTGCCCTCACCTGGACCCTAAACCGTCCCCGTCCCCTAACCCTAACCCTATCCCGAACCCTAACCCTAACCCTTCCCCGAAGCCTGACCCTCACCGTCCCATAATCTTAACCCGTACGCTGACACTAACCCGCGCCCTCACACGTACGCTCCCCCTAAAGCGTTGTCGTGCCCTCACCTGGACCCTAAACCGTCCCCGTCCCCTAACCCTAACCCTAGCCCGAACCCTAACCCTAACCCTTCCCCGAAGCCTGACCCTCACCCGTCCCCTAATCCTAACCCGTACGCTGACACTAACCCGTGCCCTCACACGTACGCTCCCCCTAAAGCGTTGTCGTACCCTCACCTGGACCCTAAACCGTCCCCGTCCCCTAACCCTAACCCTAGCCCAAACCCTAACCTTAACCCTTCTCCGAAGCCTGACCCTCACCCGTCCCCTAATCCTAACCTGTACGCTGACACGAACCCGCGCCCTCACACGTACGCTCCCCCTAAAGCGTTGTCGTACCCTCACCTGGACCCTAAACCGTCCCCGTCCCCTAACCCTAACCCTAGCTCGAACCCTAACCCTAACCCTTCCCCGAAGCCTGACCCTCACCGTCCTCTAATCTTAACCCATACGCTGACACTAACCCTCGCCCTCACACATACGCTCCCCCTAAAGCGTTGTCGTACCCTCACCTGGACCCTAAACCGTCCCCGTCACCTAACCCTAACCCTAGCCCGAACCCGAACCCTAACCCTTCCCCGAAGCCTGACCCTCACCCGTCCCCTAATCCTAACCCGTACGCTGACACTAACCCGCGCCCTCACACGTACGCTCCCCCTAAAGCGTTGTCGTGCCCTCACCTGGACCCTAAACCGTCCCCGTCCCCTAACCCTAACCCTAGCCCGAACCCTAACCCTAACCCTTCCCCGAAGCCTGACCCTCACCCGTCCCCTAATCCTAATTCGTATGCTGACACTAACCCGCGCCCTCACATGTATGCTCCCCCTAAAGCGTTGTCCTGCCCTCACCTGGACCCTAAACCGTCCCCTTCCCCTAACCCTAACCCTAGCCCGAACCCTAACCCTAACCCTTCCCCGAAGCCTGACCCTCACCCGTCCCCTAATCCTAACCGGTACGCTGACACTAACCCGCGCCCTCACACGTACGCTCCCCCTAAAGCGTTGTCGTATCCTCACCTGGACCCTAAACCGTCCCCGTCCCCTAACCCTAACCCTAGCCCGAACCCTAACCCTAACACTTCCCCGAAGCCTGACCCTCACCCGTCCCCTAATCCTAACCCGTACGCTGACACTAACCTGCGCCCACACACGTACGCTCCCCCTAAAGCGTTGTCGTGCCCTCACCTGGACCCTAAACCGTCCCCGTCCCCTAACCCTAACCCTAGCCCGAACCCTAACACTAACCCTTCCCCGAAGCCTGACCCTCACCCTTCCCCTAATCCTAACCCGTATGCTGACACTAACGCGTGCCCTCACACGTACGCTCACCCTAAAGCGTTGTCGTGCCCTCACCTGGACCCTAAACCGTCCCCATCCCCTAACCCTAACACTAGCCCGAAACCTAACCCTAACCCTTCCCCGAAGCCTGACCCTCACCCGTCCCCTAATCCTAACCCGTACGCTGACACTAACCCGCGCCCTCACACGTACGCTCCACCTAAAGCGTTGCCGTACCCTCACCTGGACCCTAAACCGTCCCCTAACCCTAAACTTAGCCTGAACCCTAACACTAACCCTTCCCCGAAGCCTGACCCTCACCCGTCCCCTAATCCTAACCCGTACGCTGACACTAACCCGCGCTCTCACACGTACGCTCCCCCTAAAGCGTTGTCGTACCCTCACCTGGACCCTAAACCGTCCCCGTCCCCTAACCCTAACCCTAGCCCGAACCCTAACCTTAACCCTTCCCCGAATCCTGACCCTCACCCGTCCCCTAATCCTAACCTGTACGCTGACACGAACCCGCGCCCTCACACGTACGCTCCCCCTAAAGCGTTGTCGTACCCTCACCTGGACCCTAAACCGTCCCCGTCCCCTAACCCTAACCCTGGCCCGAACCCTAACCCTAACCCTTCCCCGAAGCCTGACCCTCACCGTCCCCTAATCTTAACCCGTACGCTGACACTAACCCGCGCCCTCACACGTACGCTCCCCCTAAAGCGTTGTCGTACCCTCACCTGGACCCTAAACCGTCCCCGTCCCCTAACCCTAACCCTAGCCCGAACCCTAACCTTAACCCTTCCCCGAATCCTGACCCTCACCCGTCCCCTAATCCTAACCTGTACGCTGACACGAACCCGCGCCCTCACACGTACGCTCCCCCTAAAGCGTTGTCGTACCCTCACCTGGACCCTAAACCGTCCCCGTCCCCTAACCCTAACCCTAGCCCGAACCCTAACCCTAACCCTTCCCCGAAGCCTGACCCTCACCGTCTCCTAATCTTAACCCGTACGCTGACACTAACCCGCGCCCTCACACGTACGCTCCCCCTAAAGCGTTGTCGTGCCCTCACCTGGACCCTAAACCGTCCCCGTCCCCTAACCCTAACCCTAGCCCGAACTCTAACCCTAACCCTTCCCCGAAGCCTGACCCTCACGCGTCCCCTAATCCTAACCCGTACGCTGACACTAACCCGCGCCCTCACACGTACGCTCCCCCTAAAGCGTTGTCGTACCCTCACCTGGACCCTAAACCGTCCCCGTCCCCTAACCCTAACCCTAGCCCGAACCCTAACCCTAACCCTTCCCCGAAGCCTGACCCTCACCCGTCCCCTAATCCTAACCCGTACGCTGACACTAACCCGCGCCCTCACACGTACGCTCCCCCTAAAGCGTTGTCGTGCCCTCACCTGGACCCTAAACCGTCCCCGTCCCCTAACCCTAAGCCTAGCCCGAACTCTAACCCTAACCCTTCCCCGAAGCCTGACCCTCACCCGTCCCCTAATCCTAACCCGTACGCTGACACTAACCCGCGCCCTCACACGTACGCTCCCCCTAAAGCGTTGTCATGCCCTCACCTGGACCCTAAACCGTCCCCGTCCGCTAACCCTAACCCTAGCCCGAACCCTAACCCTAACCCTTCCCCGAAGCCTGACCCTCACCCGTCCCCTAATCCTAATTCGTACGCTGACACTAACCCGCGCCCTCACATGTATGCTCCCCCTAAAGCGTTGTCCTGCCCTCACCTGGACCCTAAACCGTCCCCTTCCCCTAACCCTAACCCTAGCCCAAACCCTAACCCTAAACCTTCCCCGAAGCCTGACCCTCACCCGTCCCCTAATCCTAACCCGTACTCTGACACTAACCCGCGCCCTCACACGTACGCTCCCCCTAAAGCGTTGTCGTTCCCTCACCTGGACCCTAAACCGTCCCCGTCCCCTAACCCTAACCCTAGCCCGAACCCTAACCCTAACCCTTCCCCGAAGCCTGACCCTCACCCGTCCCCTAATCCTAACCCGTACGCTGACACTAACCCGTGCCCTCACACGTACGCTCCCCCTAAAGCGTTCTCGTACCCTCACCTGGACCCTAAACCGTCCCCGTCCCCTAACTCTAAACCTAGCCCGAACCCTAACCCAAACCCTTCCCCGAAGCCTGACCCTCACCCGTCCCCTAATCCTAACCCGTACGCTGACACTAACCCGCGCCCTCACACGTACGCTCCCCCAAAAGCGTTGTCGTACCCTCACCTGGACCCTAAACCGTCCCCGTCCCCTAACCCTAACCCTAGCCCGAACCCTAACCCTAACCCTTCCCCGAAGCCTGACCCTCACCCGTCCCCTAATCCTAACCCGTACGCTGACACTAACCCACGCCCTCACACGTACGCTCCCTCTAAAGCATTGTCGTGCCCTCACCTGGACCCTAAACCGTCCCCGTCCCCTAACCCTAACCCTATCCCGAACCCTAACCCTAACCCTTCCCCGAAGCCTGACCCTCACCGTCCCATAATCTTAACCCGTACGCTGACACTAACCCGCGCCCTCACACGTACGCTCCCCCTAAAGCGTTGTCGTGCCCTCACCTGGACCCTAAACCGTCCCCGTCCCCTAACCCTATCCCTAGCCCGAACTCTAACCCTAACCCTTCCCCGAAGCCTGACCCTCACGTGTCCCATAATCCTAACCCGTACGCTGACACTAACCCGCGCCCTCACACGTACGCTCCCCCTAAAGCGTTGTCGTACCCTCACCTGGACCCTAAACCGTCCCCGTCCCCTAACCCTAACCCTAGCCCGAACCCTAACCCTAACCCTTCCCCGAAGCCTGACCCTCACCCGTCCCCTAATCCTAACCCGTACGCTGACACTAACCCGTGCCCTCACACGTACGCTCCCCCTAAAGCGTTGTCGTACCCTCACCTGGACCCTAAACCGTCCCCGTCCCCTAACCCTAACCCTAGCCCGAACCCTAACCTTAACCCTTCTCCGAAGCCTGACCCTCACCCGTCCCCTAATCCTAACCTGTACGCTGACACGTACCCGCGCCCTCACACGTACGCTCCCCCTAAAGCGTTGTCGTACCCTCACCTGGACCCTAAACCGTCCCCGTCCCCTAACCCTAACCCTAGCTCGAACCCTAACCCTAACCCTTCCCCGAAGCCTGACCCTCACCGTCCTCTAATCTTAACCCATACGCTGACACTAACCCTCGCCCTCACACGTACGCTCCCCCTAAAGCGTTGTCGTACCCTCACCTGGACCCTAAACCGTCCCCGTCCCCTAACCCTAACCCTAGCCCGAACCCGAACCCTAACCCTTCCCCGAAGCCTGAGCCTCACCCGTCCCCTAATCCTAACCCGTACGCTGACACTAACCCGCGCCCTCACACGTACGCTCCCCCTAAAGCGTTGTCGTGCCCTCACCTGGACCCTAAACCGTCCCCGTCCCCTAACCCTAACCCTAGCCCGAACCCTAACCCTAACCCTTCCCCGAAGCCTGACCCTCACCCGTCCCCTAATCCTAATTCGTACACTGACACTAACCCGCGCCCTCACATGTATGCTCCCCCTAAAGCGTTGTCCTGCCCTCACCTGGACCCTAAACCGTCCCCTTCCCCTAACCCTAACCCTAGCCCGAACCCTAACCCTAAACCTTCCCCGAAGCCTGACCCTCACCCGTCCCCTAATCCTAATTCGTACGCTGACACTAACCCGCGCCCTCACATGTACGCTCCCCCTAAAGCGTTGTCGTGCCCTCACCTGGACCCTAAACCGTCCCCGTCCCCTAACCCTAACCCTAGCCCGAACTCTAACCCTAACCCTTCCCCGAAGCCTGACCCTCACGCATCCCCTAATCCTAACCCGTACGCTGACACTAACCCGCGCCCTCACACGTACGCTCCCCCTAAAGCGTTGTCGTACCCTCACCTGGACCCTAAACCGTCCCCGTCCCCTAACCCTAACCCTAGCCCGAACCCTAACCCTAACCCTTCCCCGAAGCCTGACCCTCACCCGTCCCCTAATCCTAACCCGTACGCTGACACTAACCCGCGCCCTCACACGTACGCTCCCCCTAAAGCGTTGTCGTGCCCTCACCTGGACCCTAAACCGTCCAAGTCCCCTAACCCTAACCCTAGCCCGAACCCTAAACCTAACCCTTCCCCGAAGCCTGACACTCACCCGTCCCCTAATCCTAACCCGTACGCTGACACTATCCCGCGCCCTCACACGTACGCTCCCCCTAAAGCGTTGTCGTACCCTCACCTGGACCCTAAACCGTCCCCGTCCCCTAACCCTAACCCTAGCCCGAACCCTAACCTTAACCCTTCCCCGAAGCCTGACCCTCACCCGTCCCCTAATCCTAACCTGTACGCTGACACGAACCCGCGCCCTCACATGTATGCTCCCCCTAAAGCGTTGTCCTGCACTCACCTGGACCCTAAACCGTCCCCTTCCCCTAACCCTAACCCTAGCCCGAACCCTAACCCTAAACCTTCCCTGAAGCCTGACCCTCACCCGTCCCCTAATCCTAACCCGTACGCTGACACTAACACACGCCCTCACACGTACGCTCCCCCTAAAGCGTTGTCGTGCCCTCACCTGGAACCTAAACCGTCCCCGTCCCCTAACCCTAACCCTAGCCCAAAACCTAACCCTAAACCTTCCCCGAAGCCTGACCCTCACCCGTCCCCTAATCCTAACCCGTACGCTGACACTAACCCGCGACCTCACACGTACGCTCCCCCTAAAGCGTTATCGTACCCTCACCTGGACCCTAAACCGTCCCCGTCCCCTAACCCTAACCCTAGCCCGAACTCTAACCCTAACCCTTCCCCGAAGCCTGACCCTCACCCGTCCCCTAATCCTAACCCGTACGCTGACACTAACCCGCGCCCTCACACGTACGCTCCCCCTAAAGCGTTGTCGTGCCCTCACCTGGACCCTAAACCGTCACCGTCCCCTAACCCTAACCCTAGCCCGAACCCTAACCCTAACCCTTCCCCGAAGCCTGACCCTCACCCGTCCCCTAATCCTAACCCGTACGCTGACACTAACCCGTGCCCTCACACGTACACTCCCCCTAAAGCGTTGCGTACCCTCACCTGGACCCTAAACCGTCCCCGTCCCCTAACCCTAACCCTAGCCCGAACCCTAACCTTAACCCTTCCCCGAAGCCTGACCCTCACCCGTCCCCTAATCCTAACCTGTACGCTGACACGAACCCGCGCCCTCACACGTACGCTCCCCCTAAAGCGTTGTCGTGCCCTCACCTGGACCCTAAACCGTCCCCGTCCGCTAACCCTAACCCTAGCCCGAACCCTAACCCTAACCCTTCCCCGAAGCCTGACCCTCACCCGTCCCCTAATCCTAATTCGTATGCTGACAATAACCCGCGCCCTCACATGTATGCTCCCCCTAAAGCGTTGTCCTGCCCTCACCTGGACCCTAAACCGTCCCCTTCCCCTAACCCTAACCCTAGCCCGAACCCTAACCCTAACACTTCCCCGAAGCCTGACCCTCACCCGTCCCCTAATCCTAACCCGTACGCTGACACTAACCCGCGCCCTCACACGTACGCTCCCCCTAAAGCGTTGTCGTGCCCTCACCTGGAACCTAAACCGTCCCCGTCCCCTAACCCTAACCCTAGCCCGAACCCTAACCCTAAACCTTCCCCGAAGCCTGACCCTCACCCGTCCCCTAATCCTAACCCGTACGCTGACACTAACCCGCGCCCTCACACGTACGCTCCCCCTAAGGCGTTGTCGTGCCCTCACCTGGACCCTAAACCGTCCCCGTCCGCTAACCCTAACCCTAGCCCGAACCCTAACCCTAAGCCTTCCCCGAAGCCTGACCCTCACCCGTCCCCTAATCCTAACCCGTACGCTGACACTAACCCACGCCCTCACACGTACGCTCCCCCTAAAGCGTTGTCGTGCCCTCACCTGGACCCTAAACCGTCCCCGTCCCCTAACCCTAACCCTAGCCCGAACCCTAACCCTAAACCTTCCCCGAAGCCTGACCCTCACCCGTCCCCTAATCCTAAACCGTACTTAGACACTAACCCGCGCCCTCACACGTACGCTCCCCCTAAAGCGTTGTCGTGCCCTCACCTGGACCCTAAACCGTCCCCGTCCCCTAACCCTAACCCTAGCCCGAACCCTAAACCTAACCCTTCCCCGAAACCTGACCCTCACTCGTCCCCTAATCCTAACCCGTACGCTGACACTAACCCGCGCCCTCACACGTACGCTCCCCCTAAAGCGTTGTCGTACACTCACCTGGACCCTAAACCGTCCCCGTCCCCGAACCCTAACCCTAGCCCGAACCCTAACCCTAACGCTTCCCCGAAGCCTGACCCTCACCCGTCCCCTAATCCTAACCCGTACGCTGTCACTAACCCGCGCCCTCACACGTACGCTCCTCCTAAAGCGTTGTCGTACCCTCACCTGGACCCTAAACCGTCCCCATCCCCTAACCCTAACCCTAGCCCGAACCCTAACCCTAACCCTTCCCCGAAGCCTGACCCTCACCCTCCCCTAATCTTAACCCGTACGCTGACACTAAACCTCGCCCTCACACGTACGCTCCCCCTAAAGCGTTGTCGTACCGTCACCTGGACCCTAAACCGTCCCCGTCCCCTAACCCTAACCCTAGCCCGAACCCTAAACCTAACCCTTCCCCGAAGCCTGACCCTCACCCGTCCCCTAATCCTAATTCGTACGCTGACACTAACCCGCGCCCTCACACGTATGCTCCCCCTAAAGCGTTGTCGTGCCCTCACCTGGACCCTAAACCGTCCCCGTCCCCTAACCCTAACCCTAGCTCGAACCCTAACCCTAACCCTTCCCCGAAGCCTGACCCTCACCGTCCCCTAATCTTAACCCGTACGCTGACATCAACCCTCGCCCTCACACGTACGCTCCCCCTAAAGCGTTGTCGTACCCTCACCTGCACCCTAAACCGTCCCCGTCCCCTAACCCTAACCCTAGCCCGAACCATAACCCTAACCCGTCCCCGAAGCCTGACCCTCACCCGTCCCCTAATCCTAACCCGTACGCTGACACTAACCCGCGCCCTCACACGTACGCTCCCCCTAAAGCGTTGTCATGCCCTCACCTGGACCCTAAACCGTCCCCGTCCGCCAACCCTAACCCTAGCCCGAACCCTAACCCTAACCCTTCCCCGAAGCCTGACCCTCACCCGTCCCCTAATCCTAATTCGTACGCTGACACTAACCCGCGCCCTCACATGTATGCTCCCCCTAAAGCGTTGTCCTGCCCTCACCTGGACCCTAAACCGTCCCCTTCCCCTAACCCTAACCCTAGCCCGAACCCTAACCCTAAACCTTCCCCGAAGCCTGACCCTCACCCGTCCCCTAATCCTAACCCGTACGCTGACACTAACCCGCGCCCTCACACGTACGCTCCCCCTAAAGCGTTGTCGTGCCCTCACCTGGACCCTAAACCGTCCCCGTCCCCTAACCCTAACCCTAGCCCGAACCCTAACCCTAAACCTTCCCCGAAGCCTGACACTCACCCGTCCCCTAATCCTAACCCGTACGCTGACACTAACCCGCGCCCTCACACGTACGCTCCCCCTAAAGCGTTGTCGTGCCCTCACCTGGACCCTAAACCGTCCCCGTCCCCTAACCCTAACCCTAGCCCGAACCCTAACCGTAACCCTTCCCCGAAGCCTGACCCTCACCCGTCCCCTAATCCTAACCCGTACGCTGACACTAACCCGTGCCCTCACACGTACGCTCCCCCTAAAGCGTTCTCGTACCCTCACCTGGACCCTAAACCGTCCCCGTCCCCTAACTCTAAACCGAGCCCGAACCCTAACCCAAACCCTTCCCCGAAGCCTGACCCTCACCCGTCCCCTAATCCTAACCCGTACGCTGACACTAACCCGCGCCCTCACACGTACGCTCCCCCAAAAGCGTTGTCGTACCCTCACCTGGACCCTAAACCGTCCCCGTCCCCTAACCCTAACCCTAGCCCGAACCCTAACCCTAACCCTTCCCCGAAGCCTGACCCTCACCCGTCCCCTAATCCTAACCCGTACGCTGACACTAACCCACGCCCTCACACGTACGCTCCCCCTAAAGCATTGTCGTGCCCTCACCTGGACCCTAAACCGTCCCCGTCCCCTAACCCTAACCCTAGCCCGAACCCTAACCCTAACCCTTCCCCGAAGCCTGACACTCACCCGTCCCCTAATCTTAACCCGTACGCTGACACTAACCCGCGCCCTCACACGTACGCTCCCCCTAAAGCGTTGTCGTGCCCTCACCTGGACCCTAAACCGTCCCCGTCCCCTAACCCTAACCCTAGCCCGAACTCTAACCCTAACCCTTCCCCGAAGCCTGACCCTCACGTGTCCCCTAATCCTAACCCGTACGCTGACACTAACCTGCGCCCTCACACGTACGCTCCCCCTAAAGCGTTGTCGTACCCTCACCTGGACCCTAAACCGTCCCCGTCCCCTAACCCTAACCCTAGCCCGGACCCTAACCCTAACCCTTCCCCGAAGCCTGACCCTCACCCGTCCCCTAATCCTAACCCGTACGCTGACACTAACCCGCGCCCTCACACGTACGCTCCCCCTAAAGCGTTGTCGTACCCTCACCTGGACCCTAAACCGTCCCCGTCCCCTAACCCTAACCCTAGCCCGAACCCTAACCTTAACCCTTCCCCGAAGCCTGACCCTCACCCGTCCCCTAATCCTAACCTGTACGCTGACACGAACCCGCGCCCTCACACGTACGCTCCCCCTAAAGCGTTGTCGTACCCTCACCTGGACCCTAAACCGTCCCCGTCCCCTAACCCTAACCCTAGCTCGAACCCTAACCCTAACCCTTCCCCGAAGCCTGACCCTCACCGTCCCCTAATCTTAACCCGTACGCTGACACTAACCCTCGCCCTCACACGTACGCTCCCCCTAAAGCGTTGTCGTACCCTCACCTGGACCCTAAACCGTCCCCGTCCCCTAACCCTAACCCTAGCCCGAACCCTAACCCTAACCCTTCCACGAAGCCTGACCCTCACCCGTCCCCTAATCCTAACCCGTACGCTGACACTAACCCGCGCCCTCACACGTACGCTCCCCCTAAAGCGTTGTCGTGCCCTCACCTGGACACTAAAGCGTCCCCGTCCGCTAACCCTAACCCTAGCCCGAACCCTAACCCTAACCCTTCCCCGAAGCCTGACCCTCACCCGTCCCCTAATCCTAATTCGTACGCTGACAATAACCCGCGCCCTCACATGTATGCTCCCCCTAAAGCGTTGTCCTGCCCTCACCTGGACTCTAAACCGTCCCCTTCCCCTAACCCTAACCCTAGCCCGAACCCTAACCCTAAACCTTCCCCGAAGCCTGACCCTCACCCGTCCCCTAATCCTAACCCGTACGCTGACACTAACCCGCGCCCTCACACGTACGCTCCCCCTAAAGCGTTGTCGTGCCCTCACCTGGAACCTAAACCGTCCCCGTCCCCTAACCCTAACCCTAGCCCGAACCCTAACCCTAAAACTTCCCCGAAGCCTGACCCTCACCCGTTCCCTAATCCTAACCCGTACGCTGACACTAACCCGCGCCCTCACACGTACGCTCCCCCTAAAGCGTTGTCGTGCCCTCACCTGGACCCTAAACCGTCCCCGTCCCCTAACCCTAACCCTAGCCCGAACCCTAACCCTAAACCTTCCCCGAAGCCTGACCCTCACCCGTCCCCTAATCCTAACCCGTACGCTGACACTAACCCGTGCCCTCACACGTACGCTCCCCCTAAAGCGTTCTCGTACCCTCACCTGGACCCTAAACCGTCCCCGTCCCCTAACTCTAAACCTAGCCAGAACCCTAACCCAAACCCTTCCCCGAAGCCTGACCCTCACACGTCCCATAATCCTAACCCGTACGCTGACACTAACCCGCGCCCTCACACGTACGCTCCCCCTAAAGCGTTGTCGTGCCCTCACCTGGACCCTAAACCGTCCCCGTCCCCTAACCCTAACCCTAGCCCGAACCCTAACCCTAACCCTTCCCCGAAGCCTGACCCTCACCCGTCCCCTAATCCTAATTCGTACGCTGACACTAACCCGCGCCCTCACATGTACGCTCCCCCTAAAGCGTTGTCGTGCCCTCACCTGGACCCTAAACCGTCCCCGTCCCCTAACCCTAACCCTAGCCCGAACCCTAACCCTAACCCTTCCCCGAAGCCTGACCCTCACCCGTCCCCTAATCCTAACCCGTAGGCTGACACTAACCCACGCCCTCACACGTACGCTCCCCCTAAAGCGTTGTCGTGCCCTCACCTGGACCCTAAACCGTCCCCGTCCCCTAACCCTAACCCTAGCCCGAACTCTAACCCTAACCCTTCCCCGAAGCCTGACCCTCACGCGTCCCCTAATCCTAACACGTACGCTGACACTAACCCGCGCCCTCACACGTACGCTCCCCCTAAAGCGTTGTCGTACCCTCATCTGGACCCTAAACCGTCCCCGTCCCCTAACCCTAACCCTAGCCCGAACCCTAAACCTAACCCTTCCCCGAAGCCTGACCCTCACCCGTCCCTTAATCCTAACCCGTACGCTGACACTAACCCGCGCCCTCACACGTACGCTCCCCCTAAAGCGTTGTCGTGCCCTCACCTGGACCCTAAACCGTCCCCGTCCCCTAACCCTAACCCTAGCCCGAACCCTAACCCTAACACTTCCCCGAAGCCTGACCCTCACCCGTCCCCTAATCCTAACCCATACGCTGACACTAACCCGCGCCCTCACACGTACGCTCCCCCTAAAGCGTTGTCGTGCCCTCACCTGGACCCTAAACCGTCCCCGTCCCCTAACCCTAAGCCTAGCCCGAACCCTAACCCTAACCCTTCCCAGAAGCCTGACCCTAACCCGTCCCCTAATCCTAACCCGTACGCTGACACTAACCCGCGCCCTCACACGTACGCTCCCCCGAAATCGTTGTCGTGCCCTCACCTGGATTCTTATCCGTTCCCGTCACCTAACCCTTACCCTAGCCCGAACCCTAACCCTAACCATTCCCCGAAGCCTGACCCTCACCCGTCCCTTAATCCTAACCCGTACGCTGACACTAACCCGCGCCCTCACACGTACGCTCCCCCTAAAGCGTTGTCGTGCCCTCACCTGGACCCTAAACCGTCCCCGTCCCCTAACCCTAAACCTAGCCCGAACCCTAACCCTAACCCTTCCCCGAAGCCTGATCCTCACACGTCCCCTAATCCTAACCCATACGCTGACACTAACCCGCGCCCTCACACGTAAGCTCCCCCTAAAGCGTTGTCGTGCCCTCACCTGGACCCTAAACCGTCCCCGTCCCCTAACCCTAACCCTAGCCCGAACCCTAACCCTAACCCTTCCCCGAAGCCTGACCCTCACCCGTCCCCTAATCCTAACCCGTACGCCGACACTAACCCGCGCGCTCACACGTACGCTCCCCCTAAAGCGGTGTCGTACCCTCACCTGGACCCTAAACCGTCCCCGTCCCCTAACCCTAACCCTAGCCCGAACCCTAACCCTAACCCTTCCCCGAAGCCTGACCCTCACCCGTCCCCTATTCCTAACCCGTACGCTGACACTAACCCGCGCCCTCACACGTACGCTCCCCCTAAGGTGTTGTCGTACCCTCACCTGGACCCTAAACCGTCCCCGTCCCCTAACCCTAACCCTAGCCCGAACCCTAACCCTAACCCTTCCCCGAAGCCTGACCCTCACCCGTCCCCTAATCCTAACGCGTACGTTGACACTAACCCGCACCCTCACACGTACGCTGCCCCTAAAGCGTTGTCGTACCCTCACCTGGACCCTAAACCGTCCCCGTCCCCTAACCCTAACCCTAGCCCGAACCCTAACCCTAACCCTTCCCCGAAGCCTGACCCTCACCCGTCCCCTAATCCTAACCTGTACGCTGACACTAACCCGCGCCCTCACACGTACGCTCCCCCTAAAGCGTTGTCGTACCCTCACCTGGACCCTAAACCGTCCCCGTCCCCTAACACTAACCCTAGCCCGAACCCTAACCCTAACCCTTCCCCGAAGCCTGAACCTCACCCGTCCCTTATTCCTAACCCGTACGCTGACACTAACCCGCGCCCTCACACGTACGCTCCCCCTAAGGCGTTCTCGTACCCTCACCTGGACCCTAAACCGTCCCCGTCCCCTAACCCTAACCCTAGCCCGAACCCTAACCCTAACGCTTCCCCGAAGCCTGACCCTCTCCCGTCCCCTAATCCTAACCCGTACGCTGACACTAACCCGCGCCCTCACACGTACGCACCCCCTAAAGCGTTGTCGTACCCTCTCCTGGACCCTAAACCATCCCCGTCCCCTAACCCTAACCCTAGCGCGAACCCTAACCCTAACACTTCCCCGAAGCCTGACCCTCACCCGTCCCCTAATCCAAACGTGTACGCTGACACTAAACCGCGCCCTCACACGTACGCTCCCCCTAAAGCGTTGTCGTGCCCTCACCAGGACCCTAAACCGTCCCCGTCGCCTACCCCTAACCCTAGCCCGAACCCTAACCCTAACCCTTCCCCGAAGCCTGACCCTCACACGTCCCCTAATCCTAACCCGTACGCTGACACTAACCCGTGCCCTCACACGTACGCTCCCCCTAAAGCGTTGTCGTGCCCTCACCTGGACCCTAAACCGTCCCCGTCCCCTAACCCTAACCCTAGCCCGAACCCTAACCCTAACCCTTCCCCGAAGTCTGACCCTCACCCGTCCCCTAATCCTAACCCGTACGCTGACACTAACCCGCGCCCTCACACGTACGCTCCCCCTAAAGCGTTGTCGTGCCCTAACCTGGACCCTAAACCGTCCCCGTGCCCTAACCCTAACCCTAGCCCGAACCCTAACCCTAACCCTTCCCCGAAGCCTGGCCCTCACCCGTCCCCTAATCCTAAAACGTACGCTGACACTAACCCGCGCCCTCACACGTACGCTCCCCTTAAAGCGTTGTCGTGCCCTAACCTGGACCCTAAACCGTCCCCGTCCCCTAACCCTAACCCTAGCCCGAACCCTAACCCTAAACCTTCCCCGAAGCCTGACCCTCACCCGTCCCCTATTCCTAACACGTACGCTGACACTAAGCCGCGCCCTCACACGTACGCTCCCCCTAAAGCGTTGTCGTACCCTCACCTGGACCCTAAACCGTCCCTGTCCCCTAACCCTAACCCTAGCCCGAACCCTAACCCTAACCCTTCCCCGAAGCCTGACCCTCACCCGTCCCCTAATCCTAACCCGTACGCTGACACTAACCCGCGCCCTCACACGTACGCTCCCCCTAAAGCGTTGTCGTACCCTCACCTGGACCCTAAACCGTCCCCGTCCCCTAACCCTAACCCTAGCCCGAACCCTAACCCTAACCCTTCCCCGAAGCCTGACCCTCACCCGTGCCCTAATCCTAACCCGTACGCTGACACTAACCCGCGCCCTCACACGTACGCTCCCCGTAAAGCGTTGTCGTACCCTCACCTGGACCCTAAACCGTCCCCGTCCCCTAACCCTAACCCTAGCCCGAACACTAACCCTAACCCTTCCCCGAAGCCTGACCCTCACCCGTCCCCTAATCCTAACACGTACGCTGACACTAACCCGCGCCCTCACACGTACGCTCCCCCTAAAGCGTCGTCGTGCCCTCACCTGGACCCTAAACCGTCCCCGTCCCCTAACCCTAACCCTAGCCCGAACCCTAACCCTAACCCTTCCCCGAAGCCTGACCCTCACCCGTCCCCTAATCCTAACCCGTACGCTGACACTAACCCGCGCCCTCACACGTACGCTCCCCCTAAAGCGTTGTCGTACCCTCACCTGGACCCTAAACCGTCCCCGTCACCTAACCCTAACCCTAGCCCGAAACCTAACCCTAACCCTTCCCCGAAGCCTGACCCTCACCCGTGCCCTAATCCTAACCCGTACGCTGACACTAACCAGCGCCCTCACACGTACGCTCCCCCTAAAGCGTTGTCGTGCCCTCACCTGGACCCTAAACCGTCCCCGTCCCCTAACCCTAACCCTAACCCGAACCCTAACCCTAACCCTTCCCCGAAGCCTGACCCTCACCCGTCCCCTAATCCTAACCCGTACTCTGACACTAACCCGCGCCCTCACACGTACGCTCCCCCTAAAGCGTTGTCGTAACCTCACCTGGACCCTAAACCGTCCCCGTCCCCTAAACCTAACCCTAGCCCAAATCCTAACCCTAACCCTTCCCCGAAGCCTGGCCCTCACCCGTGCCCTAATCCTAACCCGTACGCTGACACTAACCCGCGCCCTCACACGTACGCTCCACCGAAATCGTTGTCGTGCCCTCACCTGGATTCTTATCCGTTCCCGTCCCCTAACCCTAACCCTAGCCCGAACCCTAACCCTAACCATTCCCCGAAGCCTGACCCTCACCCGTCCCCTAATCCTAACCCGTACGCTGACACTAACCCGCGCCCTCACACGTACGCTCCCCCTAAAGCGTTGTCGTGCCCTCACCTGGACCCTAAACCGTCCCCGACCCCTAACCCTAACCCTAGCCCGAACCCTAACCCTAACACTTCCCCGAAGCCTGACCCTCACCCGTCCCCTAATCCTAACCCGTACGCCGACACTAACCCGCGCCCTCACACGTACGCTCCCCCTAAAGCGTTGTCGTACCCTCACCTGGACCCTAAACCGTCCCCGTCCCCTAACCCTAACCCTAGCCCGAACCCTAACCCTAACCCTTCCCCGAAGCCTGACCCTCACCCGTCCCCTAATCCTAACCCGTACGCTGACACTAACCCGCGCCCTCACACGTACGCTCCCCCTAAAGCGTTGTCATACCCTCACCTGGACCCTAAACCGTCCCCGTCCCCTAACCCTAACCCTAGCCCGAACCCTAATGCTAACCCTTCCCCGAAGCCTGACCCTCACCCGTCCACTAATACTAACACGTACGCTCACACTAACCCGCGCCCTCACACGTACGCTCCCCCTAAAGCGTTGTCGTGCCCTCACCTGGACCCTAAACCGTCCCCGTCCCCTAACCCTAACCCTAGCCCGCACCATAACCCTAACACTTCCCCGAAGCCTGACCCTCACCCGTCCCCTAATCCTAAACCCTACGCTGACACTAACCCGCGCCCTCACACGTACGCTCCCCCTAAAGTGTTGTCGTGCCCTCACCTGGACCCTAAACCGTCCCCGTGCCCTAACCGTAACACTAGCCCGAACCCTAACCCTAACCCTTCCCCGAAGCCTGACCCTCACCCGTCCCCTAATCCTAACACGTACGCTGACACTAACCCGCGCCCTCACACGTACGCTCCCCCTAAAGTGTTGTCGTGCCCTCACCTGGACCCTAAACCATCCCCGTCCCCTAACCCTAACACTAGCCCGAACCCTAACCCTAACCCTTCCCCGAAGCCTGACCCTCATCCGTCCCCTAATCCTAACCAGTACGCTGACACTAACCCGCGCCCTCACACGTACGCTCCCCCTAAAGTGTTGTCGTGCCCTCACCTGGACCCTAAACCGTCCCCGTCCCCTAACCCTAACACTAGCCCGAACCCTAACCCTAACCCTTCCCCGAAGCCTGACCCTCACCCGTCCCCTAATCCTAACACGTACGCTGACACTAACCCGCGCCCTCACACGTACGCTCCCCCTAAAGCGTCGTCGTGCCCTCACCTGGACCCTAAACCGTCCCCGTCCCCTAACCCTAACCCTAGCCCGAACCCTAACCCTAACCCTTCCCCGAAGCCTGACCCTCACCCGAGCCCTAATCCTAACCCGTACGCTGACACTAACCCGCGCCCTCACACGTACGCTCCCCCTAAATCGTTGTCGTTCCCTCACCTGGACTCTTATCCGTTCCCGTCCCCTAACCCTAACCCTAGCCCGAACCCTAACCCTAACCCTTCCCCGAAGCCTGACCCTCACCCGTCCCTTAATCCTAACCCGTACGCTGACACTAACCCGCGCCCTCACACGTACGCTCCCCCTAAAGCGTTGTCGTGCCCTCACCTGGACCCTAAACCGTCCCCGTCCCCTAACCCTAACCCTAGCCCGAACCCTAACCCTAACACTTCCCCGAAGCCTGACCCTCACCCGTCCCCTAATCCTAACCCATACGCTGACACTAACCCGCGCCCTCACACGTACGCTCCCCCTAAAGCGTTGTCGTGCCCTCACCTGGACCCTAAACCGTCCCCGTCCCCTAACCCTAACCCTAGCCCGAACCCTAACCCTAACCCTTCCCCGAAGCCTGACCCTAACCCGTCCCCTAATCCTAACCCGTACGCTGACAATAACCCGCGCCCTCACACGTACGCTCCCCCTAAAGAGTTGTCGTGCCCTCACCTGGACCGTAAACCGTCCCTGTCCCCTAACCCTAACCCTAGCACGAACCCTAACCCTAACCCTTCCCCGAAGCCTGACCCTCACCCGTCCCCTAATCCTAACCCGTACGCTGACACTAACCCGCGCCCTCACACGTACGCTCCCCCTAAAGCGTTGTCGTAACCTCACCTGGACCCTAAACCGTCCCCGTCCCCTAAACCTAACCCTAGCCCAAACCCTAACCCTAACCCTTCCCCAAAGCCTGGCCCTCACCCGTCCCCTAATCCTAACCCGTACGCCGACACTAACCCGCGCCCTCACACGTACGCTCCCCCTAAAGCGTTGTCGTACCCTCACCTGGACCCTAAACCGTCCCCGTCCCCTAACCCTAACCCTAGCCCGAACCCTAACCCTAACCCTTCCCCGAAGCCTGACCCTCACCCGTCCCCTATTCCTAACCCGTACGCTGACACTAACCCGCGCCCTCACACGTACGCTCCCCCTAAGGTGTTGTCGTACCCTCACCTGGACCCTAAACCGTCCCCGTCCCCTAACCCTAACCCTAGCCCGAACCCTAACCCTAACGCTTCCCGGAAGCCTGACCCTCTCCCGTCCCCTAATCCTAACCCGTACGCTGACACTAACCCGCGCCCTCACACGTACGCACCCCCTAAAGCGTTGTCGTACCCTCTCCTGGACCCTAAACCATCCCCGTCCCCTAACCCTAACCCTAGCGCGAACCCTAACCCTAACACTTCCCCGAAGCCTGACCCTCACCCGTCCCCTAATCCAAACGCGTACGCTGACACTAAACCGCGCCCTCACACGTACGCTCCCCCTAAAGCGTTGTCGTGCCCTCACCAGGACCCTAAACCGTCCCTGTCGCCTACCCCTAACCATAGCCCGAACCCTAACCCTAACCCTTCCCCGAAGCCTGACCCTCACACGTCCCCTAATCCTAACCCGTACGCTGACACTAACCCGCGCCCTCACACGTACGCTCCCCCTAAAGCGTTGTCGTGCCCTCACCTGGACCCTAAACCGTCCCCGTCCCCTAACCCTAACCCTAGCCCGCACCATAACCCTAACACTTCCCCGAAGCCTGACCCTCACCCGTCCCCTAATCCTAAACCGTACGCTGACACTAACCCGCGCCCTCACACGTACGCTCCCCCTAAAGTGTTGTCGTGCCCTCACCTGGACCCTAAACCGTCCCCGTCCCCTAACCGTAACACTAGCCCGAACCCTAACCCTAACCCTTCCCCGAAGCCTGACCCTCACCCGTCCCCTAATCCTAACACGTACGCTGACACTAACCCGCGCCCTCACACGTACGCTCCCCCTAAAGCGTCGTCGTGCCCTCACCTGGACCCTAAACCGTCCCCGTCCCCTAACCCTAACCCTAGCCCGAACCCTAACCCTAACCCTTCCCCGAAGCCTGACCCTCACCCGTGCCCTAATCCTAACCCGTACGCTGACACTAACCCGCGCCCTCACACGTACGCTCCCCCTAAATCGTTGTCGTTCCGTCACCTGGACTCTTATCCGTTCCCGTCCCCTAACCCTAACCCTAGCCCGAACCCTAACCCTAACCCTTCCCCGAAGCCTGACCCTCACCCGTCCCTTAATCCTAACCCGTACGCTGACACTAACCCGCGCCCTCACACGTACGCTCCCCCTAAAGCGTTGTCGTGCCCTCACCTGGACCCTAAACCGTCCCCGTCCCCTAACCCTAACCCTAGCCCGAACCCTAACCCTAACACTTCCCCGAAGCCTGACCCTCACCCGTCCCCTAATCCTAACCCATACGCTGACACTAACCCGCGCCCTCACACGTACGCTCCCCCTAAAGCGTTGTCGTGCCCTCACCTGGACCCTAAACCGTCCCCGTCCCCTAACCCTAACCCTAGCCCGAACCCTAACCCTAACCCTTCCCCGAAGCCTGACCCTAACCCCTCCCCTAATCCTAACCCGTACGCTGACAATAACCCGCGCCCTCACACGTACGCTCCCCCTAAAGAGTTGTCGTGCCCTCACCTGGACCGTAAACCGTCCCTGTCCCCTAACCCTAACCCTAGCACGAACCCTAACCCTAACCCTTCCCCGAAGCCTGACCCTCACCCGTCCCCTAATCCTAACCCGTACGATGACACTAACCCGCGCCCTCACACGTACGCTCCCCCTAAAGCGTTGTCGTAACCTCACCTGGACCCTAAACCGTCCCCGTCCCCTAAACCTAACCCTAGCCCAAACCCTAACCCTAACCCTTCCCCAAAGCCTGGCCCTCACCCGTCCCCTAATCCTAACCCGTACGCCGACACTAACCCGCGGCCTCACACGTACGCTCCCCCTAAAGCGTTGTCGTACCCTCACCTGGACCCTAAACCGTCCCCGTCCCCTAACCCTAACCCTAGCCCGAACCCTAACCCTAACCCTTCCCCGAAGCCTGACCCTCACCCGTCCCCTATTCCTAACCCGTACGCTGACACTAACCCGCGCCCTCACACGTACGCTCCCCCTAAGGTGTTGTCGTACCCTCACCTGGACCCTAAACCATCCCCGTCCCCTAACCCTAACCCTAGCCCGAACCCTAGCCCTAACCCTTCCCCGAAGCCTGACCCTCACCCGTCCCCTAATCCTAACCCGTACGCTGACACTAACCTGCGCCCTCACACGTACGCTCCCCCTAAAGCGTTGTCGTACCCTCACCTGGACCCTAAACCATCCCCGTCCCCTAACCCTAACCCTAGCCCGAACCCTATCCCTAACACTTCCCCGAAGCCTGACCCTCACCCGTCCCCTAATCCTAACCCGTACGCTGACACTAACCCGCGCCCTCACACATACGCTCCCCCTAAAGCGTTGTCGTACCCTCACCTGGACCCTAAACCGTCCCCGTCCCCTAACCCTAACCCTAGCCCGAACCCTAACCCTAACCCTTCTCCGAAGCCTGACCCTCACCCGTCCCCTAATCCTAACGCGTACGTTGACACTAACCCGCGCCCTCACACGTACGCTGCCCCTAAAGCGTTGTCGTACCCTCACCTGGACCCTAAACCGTCCCCGTCCCCTAACCCTAACCCTAGCCCGAACCCTATCCCTAACACTTCCCCGAAGCCTGACCCTCACCCGTCCCCTAATCCTAACCCGTACGCTGACACTAACCCGCGCCCTCACACATACGCTCCCCCTAAAGCGTTGTCGTACCCTCACCTGGACCCTAAACCGTCCCCGTCCCCTAACCCTAACCCTAGCCCGAACCCTAACCCTAACCCTTCCCCGAAGCCTGACCCTCACCCGTCCCCTAATCCTAACGCGTACGTTGACACTAACCCGCGCCCTCACACGTACGCTGCCCCTAAAGCGTTGTCGTGCCCTCACCTGGACCCTAAACCGTCCCCGTCCCCTAACCCTAACCCTAGCCCGAACCCTAACCCTAACCCTTCCCCGAAGCCTGACCCTCACCCGTCCCCTAATCCTAACCTGTACGCTGACACTAACCCGCGCCCTCACACGTACGCACCCCCTAAAGCGTTGTCGTACCCTCTCCTGGACCCTAAACAATCCCCGTCCCCTAACCCTAACCCTAGCGCGAACCCTAACCCTAACCCTTCCCCGAAGCCTGACCCTCACCCGTCCCCTAATCCTAACCCGTACGCTGACACTAACCCGCGCCCTCACACGTACGCTCCCCCTAAAGCATTGTCGTGCCCTAACCTGGACCCTAAACCGTCCCCGTCCCCTAACCCTAACCCTAGCCCGAACCCTAACCCTAACCCTTCCCCGAAGCCTGGCCCTCACCCGTCCCCTAATCCTAACACGTACGCTGACACTAACCCGCGCCCTCACACGTACGCTCCCCTTAAAGCGTTGTCGTGCCCTAACCTGGACCCTAAACCGTCCCCGTCCCCTAACCCTAACCCTAGCCCGAACCCTAACCCTAAACCTTCCCCGAAGCCTGGCCCTCACCCGTCCCCTAATCCTAACACGTACGCTGACACTAACCCGCGCCCTCACACGTACGCTCCCCTTAAAGCGTTGTCGTACCCTCACCTGGACCCTAAACCGTCCCTGTCCCCTAACCCTAACCCTAGCCCGAACCCTAACCCTAACCCTTCCCCGAAGCCTGACCCTCACCCGTGCCCTAATCCTAACCCGTACGCTGACACTAACCCGCGCCCTCACACGTACGCTCCCCCTAAAGCGTTGTCGTGCCCTCACCTGGACCCTAAACCGTCCCCGTCCCCTAACCCTAACCCTAGCCCGAACCCTAACCCTAACCCTTCCCCGAAGCCTGACCCTCACCCGTCCCCTAATCCTAACCCGTACGCTGACACTAACCCGCGCCCTCACACGTACGCTCCCCCTAAAGCGTTGTCGTAACCTCACCTGGACCCTAAACCGTCCCCGACCCCTAAACCTAACCCTAGCCCAAATCCTAACCCTAACCCTTCCCCGAAGCCTGGCCCTCACCCGTGCCCTAATCCTAACCCGTACGCTGACACTAACCCGCGCCCTCACACGTACGCTCCACCGAAATCGTTGTCGTGCCCTCACCTGGATTCTTATCCGTTCCCGTCCCCTAACCCTAACCCTAGCCGGAACCCTAACCCTAACCATTCCCCGAAGCCTGACCCTCACCCGTCCCCTAATCCTAACCCGTACGCTGACACTAACCCGCGCCCTCACACGTACGGTCCCCCTAAAGCGTTGTCGTGCCCTCACCTGGACCCTAAACCGTCCCCGTCCCCTAACCCTAACCCTAGCCCGAACCCTAACCCTAACACTTCCCCGAAGCCTGACCCTCACCCGTCCCCTAATCCTAACCCGTACGCCGACACTAACCCGCGCCCTCACACGAACGCTCCCCCTAAAGCGTTGTCGTACCCTCACCTGGACCCTAAACCGTCCCCGAACCCTAAACTTAGCCTGAACCCTAACACTAACCCTTCCCCGAAGCCTGACCCTCACCCTTCCCCTAATCGTAACCGGTACGCTGACACTAACCCGCGCCCTCACACGTACGCTCCCCCTAAATCGTTGTCGTACCCTCACCTGGACCCTAAACCGTCCCCGTCCCCTAACCCTAACCCTAGCCCGAACCCTAACCTTAACCCTTCCGCGAATCCTGACCCTCACCCGTCCCCTAATCCTAACCTGTACGCTGACACGAACCCGCGCCCTCACACGTACGCTCCCCCTAAAGCGTTGTCGTACCCTCACCTGGACCCTAAACCGTCCCCGTCCCCTAACCCTAACCCTAGCCCGAACCCTAACCCTAACCCTTCCCCGAAGCCTGACCCTCACCGTCTCCTAATCTTAACCCGTACGCTGACACTAACCCGCGCCCTCACACGTACGCTCCCCCTAAAGCGTTGTCGTGCCCTCACCTGGACCCTAAACCGTCCCCGTCCCATAACCCTAACCCTAGCCCGAACTCTAACCCTAACCCTTCCCCGAAGCCTGACCCTCACGCGTCCCCTAATCCTAACCCGTACGCTGACACTAACCCGCGCCCTCACACGTACGCTCCCCCTAAAGCGTTGTCGTACCGTCACCTGGACCCTAAACCGTCCCCGTCCCCTAACCCTAACCCTAGCCCGAACCCTAACCCTAACCCTTCCCCGAAGCCTGACCCTCACCCGTCCCCTAATCCTAACCCGTACGCTGACACTAACCCGCGCCCTCACACGTACGCTCCCCCTAAAGCGTTGTCGTGCCCTCACCTGGACCCTAAACCGTCACCGTCCCCTAACCCTAACCCTAGCCCGAACCCTAACCCTAACCCTTCCCCGAAGCCTGACCCTCACCCGTCCCCTAATCCTAACCCGTACGCTGACACTAACCCGCGCCCTCACACGTACGCTCCCCCTAAAGCGTTGTCGTACCCTCACCTGGACCCTAAACCGTCCCCGTCCCCTAACCCTAACCCTAGCCCGAACCCTAACCTTAACCCTTCCCCGAAGCCTGACCCTCACCCGTCCCCTAATCCTAACCTGTACGCTGACACGAACCCGCGCCCTCACACGTACGCTCCCCCTAAAGCGTTGTCGTACCCTCACCTGGACCCTAAACCGTCCCCGTCCCCTAACCCTAACCCTAGCTCGAACCCTAACCCTAACCCTTCCCCGAAGCCTGACCCTCACCGTCCCCTAATCTTTACCCGTACGCTGACACTAACCCGCGCCCTCACACGTACGCTCCCCCTAAAGCGTTGTCGTACCCTCACCTGGACCCTAAACCGTCCCCGTCCCCTAACCCTAACCCTAGCCCGAACCCTAACCCTAACCCTTCCCCGAAGCCTGACACTCACCCGTCCCCTAATCCTAACCCGTACGCTGACACTAACCCGCGCCCTCACACGTACGCTCCCCCTAAAGCGTTGTCATGCCCTCACCTGGACCCTAAACCGTCCCCGTCCACTAACCCTAACCCTAGCCCGAACCCTAACCCTAACCCTTCCCCGAAGCCTGACCCTCACCCGTCCCCTAATCCTAATTCGTACGCTGACACTAACCCGCGCCCTCACATGTATGCTCCCCCTAAAGCGTTGTCCTGCCCTCACCTGGACCCTAAACCGTCCCCTTCCCCTAACCCTAACCCTAGCCCGAACCCTAACCCTAACCCTTCCCCGAAGCCTGACCCTCACCGTCTCCTAATCTTAACCCGTACGCTGACACTAACCCGCGCCCTCACACGTACGCTCCCCCTAAAGCGTTGTCGTGCCCTCACCTGGACCCTAAACCGTCCCCGTCCCATAACCCTAACCCTAGCCCGAACTCTAACCCTAACCCTTCCCCGAAGCCTGACCCTCACGCGTCCCCTAATCCTAACCCGTACGCTGACACTAACCCGCGCCCTCACACGTACGCTCCCCCTAAAGCGTTGTCGTACCCTCACCTGGACCCTGAACCGTCCCCGTCCCCTAACCCTAACCCTAGCCCGAACCCTAACCCTAACCCTTCCCCGAAGCCTGACCCTCACCCGTCCCCTAATCCTAACCCGTACGCTGACACTAACCCGCGCCCTCACACGTACGCTCCCCCTAAAGCGTTGTCGTGCCCTCACCTGGACCCTAAACCGTCACCGTCCCCTAACCCTAACCCTAGCCCGAACCCTAACCCTAACCCTTCCCCGAAGCCTGACCCTCACCCGTCCCCTAATCCTAACCCGTACGCTGACACTAACCCGCGCCCTCACACGTACGCTCCCCCTAAAGCGTTGTCGTACCCTCACCTGGACCCTAAACCGTCCCCGTCCCCTAACCCTAACCCTAGCCCGAACCCTAACCTTAACCCTTCCCCGAAGCCTGACCCTCACCCGTCCCCTAATCCTAACCTGTACGCTGACACGAACCCGCGCCCTCACACGTACGCTCCCCCTAAAGCGTTGTCGTACCCTCACCTGGACCCTAAACCGTCCCCGTCCCCTAACCCTAACCCTAGCTCGAACCCTAACCCTAACCCTTCCCCGAAGCCTGACCCTCACCGTCCCCTAATCTTTACCCGTACGCTGACACTAACCCGCGCCCTCACACGTACGCTCCCCCTAAAGCGTTGTCGTACCCTCACCTGGACCCTAAACCGTCCCCGTCCCCTAACCCTAACCCTAGCCCGAACCCTAACCCTAACTCTTCCCCGAAGCCTGACACTCACCCGTCCCCTAATCCTAACCCGTACGCTGACACTAACCCGCGCCCTCACACGTACGCTCCCCCTAAAGCGTTGTCATGCCCTCACCTGGACCCTAAACCGTCCCCGTCCACTAACCCTAACCCTAGCCCGAACCCTAACCCTAACCCTTCCCCGAAGCCTGACCCTCACCCGTCCCCTAATCCTAATTCGTACGCTGACACTAACCCGCGCCCTCACATGTATGCTCCCCCTAAAGCGTTGTCCTGCCCTCACCTGGACCCTAAACCGTCCCCTTCCCCTAACCCTAACCCTAGCCCGAACCCTAACCCTAAACCTTCCCCGAAGCCTGACCCTCACCCGTCCCCTAATCCTAACCCGTACGCTGACACTAACCCGCGCCCTCACACGTACGCTCCCCCTAAAGCGTTGTCGTGCCCTCACCTGGACCCTAAACCGTCCCCGTCCCCTAACCCTAACCCTAGCCCGAACCCTAACCCTAACCCTTCCCCGAAGCCTGACCCTCACCCGTCCCCTAATCCTAACCCGTACGCTGACACTAACCCGTGCCCTCACACGTACGCTCCCCCTAAAGCGTTCTCGTACCCTCACCTGGACTCTAAACCGTCCCCGTCCCCTAACTCTAAACCTAGCCCGAACCCTAACCCAAACCCTTCCCCGAAGCCTGACCCTCACCCGTCCCCTAATCCTAACCCGTACGCTGACACTAACCCGCGCCCTCACACGTACGCTCCCCCAAAAGCGTGGTCGTACCCTCACCTGGACCCTAAACCGTCCCCGTCCCCTAACCCTAACCCTAGCCCGAACCCTAACCCTAACCCTTCCCCGAAGCCTGACCCTCACCCGTCCCCTAATCCTAACCCGTACGCTGACACTAACCCACGCCCTCACACGTACGCTCCCCCTAAAGCGTTGTCGTGCCCTCACCTGGACCCTAAACCGTCCCCGTCCCCTAACCCTAACCCTAGCCCGAACCCTAACCCTAACCCTTCCCCGAAGCCTCACCCTCACCGTCCCCTAATCTTAACCCGTACGCTGACACTAACCCGCGCCCTCACACGTACGCTCCCCCTAAAGCGTTGTCGTGCCCTCACCTGGACCCTAAACCGTCCCCGTCCCCTAACCCTAACCCTAGCCCGAACTCTAACCCTAACCCTTCCCCGAAGCCTGACCCTCACGTGTCCCATAATCCTAACCCGTACGCTGACACTAACCCGCGCCCTCACACGTACGCTCCCCCTAAAGCGTTGTCGTACCCTCACCTGGACCCTAAACCGTCCCCGTCCCCTAACCCTAACCCTAGCCCGAACCCTAACCCTAACCCTTCCCCGAAGCCTGACCCTCACCCGTCCCCTAATCCTAACCCGTACGCTGACACTAACCCGCGCCCTCACACGTACGCTCCCCCTAAAGCGTTGTCGTACCCTCACCTGGACCCTAAACCGTCCCCGTCCCCTAACCCTAACCCTAGCCCGAACCCTAACTTTAACCCTTCTCCGAAGCCTGACCCTCACCCGTCCCCTAATCCTAACCTGTACGCTGACACGAACCCGCGCCCTCACACGTACGCTCCCCCTAAAGCGTTGTCGTACCCTCACCTGGACCCTAAACCGTCCCCGTCCCCTAACCCTAACCCTAGCCCGAACTCTAACCCTAACCCTTCCCCGAAGCCTGACCCTCACGCATCCCCTAATCCTAACCCGTACGCTGACACTAACCCGCGCCCTCACACGTACGCTCCCCCTAAAGCGTTGTCGTACCCTCACCTGGACCCTAAACCGTCCCCGTCCCCTAACCCTAACCCTAGCCCGAACCCTAACCCTAACCCTTCCGCGAAGCCTAACCCTCACCCGTCCCCTAATCCTAACCCGTACGCTGACACTAACCCGCGCCCTCACACGTACGCTCCCCCTAAAGCGTTGTCGTGCCCTCACCTGGACCCTAAACCGTCACCGTCCCCTAACCCTAACCCTAGCCCGAACCCTAAACCTAACCCTTCCCCGAAGCCTGACCCTCACCCGTCCCCTAATCCTAACCCGTACGCTGACACTATCCCGCGCCCTCACACGTACGCTCCCCCTAAAGCGTTGTCGTACCCTCACCTGGACCCTAAACCGTCCCCGTCCCCTAACCCTAACCCTAGCCCGAACCCTAACCTTAACCCTTCCCCGAAGCCTGACCCTCACCCGTCCCCTAATCCTAACGTGTACGCTGACACGAACCCGCGCCCTCACACGTACGCTCCCCCTAAAGCGTTGTCGTGCCCTCACCTGGAACCTAAACCGTCCCCGTCCGCTAACCCTAACCCTAGCCCGAACCCTAACCCTAACCCTTCCCCTAAGCCTGACCCTCACCCGTCCCCTAATCCTAATTCGTACGCTGACACTAACCCGCGCCCTCACATGTATGCTCCCACTAAAGCGTTGTCCTGCCCTCACCTGGACCCTAAACCGTCCCCGTCCGCTAACCCTAACCCTAGCCCAAACCCTAACCCTAAACCTTCCCCGAAGCCTGACCCTCACCCGTCCCCTAATCCTAACCCGTACGCTGACACTAACCCACGCCCTCACACGTACGCTCCCCCTAAAGCGTTGTCGTGCCCTCACCTGGACCCTAAACCGTCCCCGTCCCCTAACCCTAACCCTAGCCCGAACTCTAACCCTAACCCTTCCCCGAAGCGTGACCCTCACGCGTCCCCTAATCCTAACCCGTACGCAGACACTAACCCGCGCCCTCACACGTACGCTCCCCCTAAAGCGTTGTCGTACCCTCACCTGGACCCTAAACCGTCCCCGTCCCCTAACCCTAACCTTAGCCCGAGCCCTAACCCTAACCCTTCCCCGAAGCCTGACCCTCACCCGTCCCCTAATCCTAACCCGTACGCTGACACTAACCCGCGCCCTCACACGTACGCTCCCCCTAAAGCGTTGTCGTGCCCTCACCTGGACCCTAAACCGTCCCCGTCCCCTAACCCTAACCCTAGCCCGAACCCTAACCCTAACCCTTCCCCGAAGCCTGACCCTCACCCGTCCCCTAATCCTAACCCGTACGCTGACACTAACCCGTGCCCTCACACGTACGCTCCCCCTAAAGCGTTGCGTACCCTCACCTGGACCCTAAACCGTCCCCGTCCCCTAACCCTAACCCTAGCCCGAACCCTAACCTTAACCCTTCCCCTAAGCCTGACCCTCACCCGTCCCCTAATCCTAACCTGTACGCTGACACGAACCCGCGCCCTCACACGTACGCTCCCCCTAAAGCGTTGTCGTGCCCTCACCTGGACCCTAAACCGTCCCCGTCCGCTAACCCTAACCCTAGCCCGAACCCTAACCCTAACCCTTCCCCGAAGCCTGACCCTCACCCGTCCCCTAATCCTAATTCGTATGCTGACAATAACCCGCGCCCTCACATGTATGCTCCCCCTAAAGCGTTGTCCTGCCCTCACCTGGACCCTAAACCGTCCCCTTCCCCTAACCCTAACCCTAGCCCGAACCCTAACCCTAACACTTCCCCGAAGCCTGACCCTCACCCGTCCCCTAATCCTAACCCGTACGCTGACACTAACCCGCGCCCTCACACGTACGCTCCCCCTAAAGCGTTGTCGTGCCCTCACCTGGAACCTAAACCGTCCCCGTCCCCTAACCCTAACCCTAGCCCGAACCCTAACCCTAAACCTTCCCCGAAGCCTGACCCTCACCCGTCCCCTAATCCTAACCCGTACGCTGACACTAACCCGCACCCTCACACGTACGCTCCCCCTAAAGCGTTGTCGTGCCCTCACCTGGACCCTAAACCGTCCCCGTCCGCTAACCCTAACCCTAGCCCGAACCCTAACCCTAAGCCTTCCCCGAAGCCTGACCCTCACCCGTCCCCTAATCCTAACCCGTACGCTGACACTAACCCACGCCCTCACACGTACGCTCCCCCTAAAGCGTTGTCGTGCCCTCACCTGGACCCTAAACCATCCCCGTCCCCTAACCCTAACCCTAGCCCGAACCCTAACCCTAAACCTTCCCCGAAGCCTGACCCTCACCCGTCCCCTAATCCTAAACCGTACTTAGACACTAACCCGCGCCCTCACACGTACGCTCCCCCTAAAGCGTTGTCGTGCCCTCACCTGGACCCTAAACCGTCCCCGTCCCCTAACCCTAACCCTAGCCCGAACCCTAAACCTAACCCTTCCCCGAAACCTGACCCTCACTCGTCCCCTAATCCTAACCCGTACGCTGACACTAACCCGCGCCCTCACACGTACGCTCCCCCTAAAGCGTTGTCGTACCCTCACCTGGATCCTAAACCGTCCCCGTCCCCGAACCCTAACCCTAGCCCGAACCCTAACCCTAACGCTTCCCCGAAGCCTGACCCTCACCCGTCCCCTAATCCTAACCCGTACGCTGTCACTAACCCGCGCCCTCACACGTACGCTCCTCCTAAAGCGTTGTCGTACCCTCACCTGGACCCTAAACCGTCCCCATCCCCTAACCCTAACCCTAGCCCGAACCCTAACCCTAACCCTTCCCCGAAGCCTGACCCTCACCGTCCCCTAATCTTAACCCGTACGCTGACACTAAACCTCGCCCTCACACGTACGCTCCCCCTAAAGCGTTGTCGTACCGTCACCTGGACCCTAAACCGTCCCCGTCCCCTAACCCTAACCCTAGCCCGAACCCTAAACCTAACCCTTCCCCGAAGCCTGACCCTCACCGTCCCCTAATCTTAACCCGTACGCTGACACCAACCCTCGCCCTCACACGTACGCTCCCCCTAAAGCGTTGTCGTACCCTCACCTGGACCCTAAACCGTCCCCGTCCCCTAACCCTAACCCTAGCCCGAACCCTAACCCTAACCCTTCCCCGAAGCCTGACCCTCACCCGTCCCCTAATCCTAACCCGTACGCTGACACTAACCCGCGCCCTCACACGTACGCTCCCCCTAAAGCGTTGTCATGCCCTCACCTGGACCCTAAACCGTCCCCGTCCGCTAACCCTAACCCTAGCCCGAACCCTAACACTAACGCTTCCCCGAAGCCTGACCCTCACCCGTCCCCTAATCCTAATTCGTACGGTGACACTAACCCGCGCCCTCACATGTATGCTCCCCCTAAAGCGTTGTCCTGCCCTCACCTGGACCCTAAACCGTCCCCTTCCCCTAACCCTAACCCTAGCCCGAACCCTAACCCTAAACCTTCCCCGAAGCCTGACCCTCACCCGTCCCCTAATCCTAACCCGTACGCTGACACTAACCCGCGCCCTCACACGTACGCTCCCCCTAAAGCGTTGTCGTGCCCTCACCTGGACCCTAAACCGTCCCCGTCCCCTAACCCTAACCCTAGCCCGAACCCTAACCCTAAACCTTCCCCGAAGCCTGACACTCACCCGTCCCCTAATCCTAACCCGTACGCTGACACTAACCCGCGCCCTCACACGTACGCTCCCCCTAAAGCGTTGTCGTGCCCTCACCTGGACCCTAAACCGTCCCCGTCCCCTAACCCTAACCCTAGCCCGAACCCTAACCGTAACCCTTCCCCGAAGCCTGACCCTCACCCGTCCCATAATCCTAACCCGTACGCTGACACTAACCCATGCCCTCACACGTACGCTCCCCCTAAAGCGTTCTCGTACCCTCACCTGGACCCTAAACCGTCCCCGTCCCCTAACTCTAAACCTAGCCCGAACCCTAACCCAAACCCTTCCCCGAAGCCTGACCCTCACCCGTCCCCTAATCCTAACCCGTACGCTGACACTAACCCGCGCCCTCACACGTACGCTCCCCCTAAAGCGTTGTCGTGCCCTCACCTGGACCCTAAACCGTCCCCGTCCCCTAACCCTAACCCTAGCCCGAACCCTAACCCTAAACCTTCCCCGAAGCCTGACACTCACCCGTCCCCTAATCCTAACCTGTACGCTGACACTAACCCGCGCCCTCACACGTACGCTCCCCCTAAAGCGTTGTCGTGCCCTCACCTGGACCCTAAACCGTCCCCGTCCCCTAACCCTAACCCTAGCCCGAACCCTAACCGTAACCCTTCCCCGAAGCCTGACCCTCACCCGTCCCCTAATCCTAACCCGTACGCTGACACTAACCCATGCCCTCACACGTACGCTCCCCCTAAAGCGTTCTCGTACCCTCACCTGGACCCTAAACCGTCCCCGTCCCCTAACTCTAAACCTAGCCCGAACCCTAACCCAAACCCTTCCCCGAAGCCTGACCCTCACCCGTCCCCTAATCCTAACCCGTACGCTGACACTAACCCGCGCCCTCACACGTACGCTCCCCCTAAAGCGTTGTCGTGCCCTCACCTGGACCCTAAACCGTCCCCGTCCCCTAACCCTAACCCTAGCCCGAACCCTAACCCTAAACCTTCCCCGAAGCCTGGCCCTCACCCGTCCCCTAATCCTAACCCGTACGCTGACACTAACCCGCGCCCTCACACGTTCGCTCCCCCTAAAGCATTGTCGTGCCCTCACCTGGACCCTAAACCGTCCCCGTCCCCTAACCCTAACCCTAGCCCGAACCCTAACCCTAACCCTTCCCCGAAGCCTGACCCTCACCGTCCCCTAATCTTAACCCGTACGCTGACACTAACCCGCGCCCTCACACGTACGCTCCCCCTAAAGCGTTGTCGTGCCCTCACCTGGACCCTAAACCGTCCCCGTCCCCTAACCCTAACCCTAGCCCGAACTCTAACACTAACACTTCCCCGAAGCCTGACCCTCACCCGTCCCCTAATCCTAACCCGTACGCTGACACTAACCCGCGCCCTCACACGTACGCTCCCCCAAAAGCGTTGTCGTACCCTCACCTGGACCCTAAACCGTCCCCGTCCCCTAACCCTAACCCTAGCCCGAACCCTAACCCTAACCCTTCCCCGAAGCCTGACCCTCACCCGTCCCATAATCCTAACCCGTACGCTGACACTAACCCGCGCCCTCACACGTACGCTCCCCCTAAAGCGTTGTCGTACCCTCACCTGGACCCTAAACCGTCCCCGTCCCCTAACCCTAACCCTAGCCCGAACCCTAACCTTAACCCTTCCCCGAAGCCTGACCCTCACCCGTCCCCTAATCCTAACCTGTACGCTGACACGAACCCGCGCCCTCACACGTACGCTCCCCCTAAAGCGTTGTCGTACCCTCACCTGGACCCTAAACCGTCCCCGTCCCCTAACCCTAACCCTAGCTCGAACCCTAACCCTAACCCTTCCCCGAAGCCTGACCCTCACCGTCCTCTAATCTTAACCCGTACGCTGACACTAACCCTCGCCCTCACACGTACGCTCCCCCTAAAGCGTTGTCGTACCCTCACCTGGACCCTAAACCGTCCCCGTCCCCTAACCCTAACCCTAGCCCGAACCCTAACCCTAACCCTTCCCCGAAGCCTGACCCTCACCCGTCCCCTAATCCTAACCCGTACGCTGACACTAACCCGCGCCCTCACACGTACGCTCCCCCTAAAGCGTTGTCGTGCCCTCACCTGGACCCTAAACCGTCCCCGTCCGCTAACCCTAACCCTAGCCCGAACCCTAACCCTAACCCTTCCCCGAAGCCTGACCCTCACCCGTCCCCTAATCCTAATTCGTACGCTGACAATAACCCGCGCCCTCACATGTATGCTCCCCCTAAAGCGTTGTCCTGCCCTCACCTGGACCCTAAAGCGTCCCCTTCCCCTAACCCTAACCCTAGCCCGAACCCTAACCCTAAACCTTCCCCGAAGCCTGACCCTCACCCGTCCCCTAATCCTAACCCGTACGCTGACACTAACCCGCGCCCTCACACGTACGCTCCCCCTAAAGCGTTGTCGTGCCCTCACCTGGAACCTAAACCGTCCCCGTCCCCTAACCCTAACCCTAGCCCGAACCCTAACTCTAAAACTTCCCCGAAGCCTGACCCTCACCCGTTCCCTAATCCTAACCCGTACGCTGACACTAACCCGCGCCCTCACACGTACGCTCCCCCTAAAGCGTTGTCGTGCCCTCACCTGGACCCTAAACCGTCCCCGTCCCCTAACCCTAACCCTAGCCCGAACCGTAACCCTAACCCTTCCCCGAAGCCTGACCCTCACCCGTCCCCTAATCCTAACCCGTACGCTGACACTAACCCGTGCCCTCACACGTACGCTCCCCCTAAAGCGTTGTCGTACCCTCACCTGGACCCTAAACCGTCCCCGTCCCCTAACCCTAACCCCAGCCCGAACCCTAACCCTAACCCTTCCCCGAAGCCTGACCCTCACCGTCCCCTAATCTTAACCCGTACGCTGACACTAAACCTCGCCCTCACACGTACGCTCCCCCTAAAGCGTTGTCGTGCCCTCACCTGGACCCTAAACCGTCCCCGTCCCCTAACCCTAACCCTAGCCCGAACCCTAACCCTAACCCTTCCCCGAAGCCTGACCCTCACCCGTCCCCTAATCCTAATTCGTACGCTGACACTAACCCGCGCCCTCACACGTACGCTCCCCCTAAAGCGTTGTCGTGCCCTCACCTGGACCCTAAACCGTCCCCGTCCCCTAACCCTAACCCTAGCCCGAACCCTAACCCTAACCCTTCCCCGAAGCCTGACCCTCACCCGTCCCCTAATCCTAATTCGTACGCTGACACTAACCCGCGCCCTCACATGTACGCTCCCCCTAAAGCGTTGTCGTGCCCTCACCTGGACCCTAAACCGTCCCCGTCCCCTAACCCTAACCCTAGCCCGAACTCTAACCCTAACCCTTCCCCGAAGCCTGACCCTCACGCGTCCCCTAATCCTAACACGTACGCTGACACTAACCCGCGCCCTCACACGTACGCTCCCCCTAAAGCGTTGTCGTACCCTCACCTGGACCCTAAACCGTCCCCGTCCCCTAACCCTAACCCTAGCCCGAACTCTAACCCTAACCCTTCCCCGAAGCCTGACCCTCACGCGTCCCCTAATCCTAACACGTACGCTGACACTAACCCGCGCCCTCACACGTACGCTCCCCCTAAAGCGTTGTCGTACCCTCATCTGGACCCTAAACCGTCCCCGTCCCCTAACCCTAACCCTAGCCCGAACCCTAACCCTAACCCTTCCCCGAAGCCTGACCCTCACCCGTCCCCTAATCCTAACCCGTACGCTGACACTAACCCGCGCCCTCACACGTACGTTCCCCCTGAAGCGTTGTCGTACCCTCACCTGGACCCTAAACCGTCCCCGTCCCCTAACCCTAACCCTAGCCGGAACCCTAACCTTAACCCTTCCCCGAAGCCTGACCCTCACCCGTCCCCTAATCCTAACCTGTACGCTGACACGAACCCGCGCCCTCACACGTACGCTCCCCCTAAAGCGTTGTCGTGCCCTCACCTGGACCCTAAACCGTCCCCGTCCGCTAACCCTAACCCTAGCCCGAACCCTAACCCTAACCCTTCCCCGAAGCCTGACCCTCACCCGTCCCCTAATCCTAATTCGTACGCTGACACTAACCCGCGCCCTCACATGTATGCTCCCCCTAAAGCGTTGTCCTGCCCTCACCTGGACCCTAAACCGTCCCCGTCCGCTAACCCTAACCCTAGCCCGAACCCTAACCCTAAACCTTCCCCGAAGCCTGACCCTCACCCGTCCCCTAATCCTAACCCGTACGCTGACACTAACCCGCGCCCTCACACGTACGCTCCCCCTAAAGCGTTACCGTGCCCTCAACTGGAACCTAAACCGTCCCCGTCCCCTAACCCTAACCCTAGCCCGAACCCTAACCCTAAACCTTCCCCGAAGCCTGACCCTCACCCGTCCCCTAATCCTAACCTGTACGCTGACACGAACCCGCGCCCTCACACGTACGCTCCCCCTAAAGCGTTGTCGTACCCTCACCTGGACCCTATACCGTCCCCGTCCCCTAACCCTAACCCTAGCCCGAACTCTAACCCTAACCCTTCCCCGAAGCCTGACCCTCACGCATCCCCTAATCCTAACCCGTACGCTGACACTAACCCGCGCCCTCACACGTACGCTCCCCCTAAAGCGTTGTCGTACCCTCACCTGGACCCTAAACCGTCCCCGTCCCCTAACCCTAACCCTAGCCCGAACCCTAACCCTAACCCTTCCGCGAAGCCTAACCCTCACCCGTCCCCTAATCCTAACCCGTACGCTGACACTAACCCGCGCCCTCACACGTACGCTCCCCCTAAAGCGTTGTCGTGCCCTCACCTGGACCCTAAACCGTCACCGTCCCCTAACCCTAACCCTAGCCCGAACCCTAAACCTAACCCTTCCCCGAAGCCTGACCCTCACCCGTCCCCTAATCCTAACCCGTACGCTGACACTATCCCGCGCCCTCACACGTACGCTCCCCCTAAAGCGTTGTCGTACCCTCACCTGGACCCTAAACCGTCCCCGTCCCCTAACCCTAACCCTAGCCCGAACCCTAACCTTAACCCTTCCCCGAAGCCTGACCCTCACCCGTCCCCTAATCCTAACGTGTACGCTGACACGAACCCGCGCCCTCACACGTACGCTCCCCCTAAAGCGTTGTCGTGCCCTCACCTGGAACCTAAACCGTCCCCGTCCGCTAACCCTAACCCTAGCCCGAACCCTAACCCTAACCCTTCCCCTAAGCCTGACCCTCACCCGTCCCCTAATCCTAATTCGTACGCTGACACTAACCCGCGCCCTCACATGTATGCTCCCACTAAAGCGTTGTCCTGCCCTCACCTGGACCCTAAACCGTCCCCGTCCGCTAACCCTAACCCTAGCCCAAACCCTAACCCTAAACCTTCCCCGAAGCCTGACCCTCACCCGTCCCCTAATCCTAACCCGTACGCTGACACTAACCCACGCCCTCACACGTACGCTCCCCCTAAAGCGTTGTCGTGCCCTCACCTGGACCCTAAACCGTCCCCGTCCCCTAACCCTAACCCTAGCCCGAACTCTAACCCTAACCCTTCCCCGAAGCGTGACCCTCACGCGTCCCCTAATCCTAACCCGTACGCAGACACTAACCCGCGCCCTCACACGTACGCTCCCCCTAAAGCGTTGTCGTACCCTCACCTGGACCCTAAACCGTCCCCGTCCCCTAACCCTAACCTTAGCCCGAGCCCTAACCCTAACCCTTCCCCGAAGCCTGACCCTCACCCGTCCCCTAATCCTAACCCGTACGCTGACACTAACCCGCGCCCTCACACGTATGCTCCCCCTAAAGCGTTGTCGTGCCCTCACCTGGACCCTAAACCGTCCCCGTCCCCTAACCCTAACCCTAGCCCGAACCCTAACCCTAACCCTTCCCCGAAGCCTGACCCTCACCCGTCCCCTAATCCTAACCCGTACGCTGACACTAACCCGTGCCCTCACACGTACGCTCCCCCTAAAGCGTTGCGTACCCTCACCTGGACCCTAAACCGTCCCCGTCCCCTAACCCTAACCCTAGCCCGAACCCTAACCTTAACCCTTCCCCTAAGCCTGACCCTCACCCGTCCCCTAATCCTAACCTGTACGCTGACACGAACCCGCGCCCTCACACGTACGCTCCCCCTAAAGCGTTGTCGTGCCCTCACCTGGACCCTAAACCGTCCCCGTCCGCTAACCCTAACCCTAGCCCGAACCCTAACCCTAACCCTTCCCCGAAGCCTGACCCTCACCCGTCCCCTAATCCTAATTCGTATGCTGACAATAACCCGCGCCCTCACATGTATGCTCCCCCTAAAGCGTTGTCCTGCCCTCACCTGGACCCTAAACCGTCCCCTTCCCCTAACCCTAACCCTAGCCCGAACCCTAACCCTAACACTTCCCCGAAGCCTGACCCTCACCCGTCCCCTAATCCTAACCCGTACGCTGACACTAACCCGCGCCCTCACACGTACGCTCCCCCTAAAGCGTTGTCGTGCCCTCACCTGGAACCTAAACCGTCCCCGTCCCCTAACCCTAACCCTAGCCCGAACCCTAACCCTAAACCTTCCCCGAAGCCTGACCCTCACCCGTCCCCTAATCCTAACCCGTACGCTGACACTAACCCGCACCCTCACACGTACGCTCCCCCTAAAGCGTTGTCGTGCCCTCACCTGGACCCTAAACCGTCCCCGTCCGCTAACCCTAACCCTAGCCCGAACCCTAACCCTAAGCCTTCCCCGAAGCCTGACCCTCACCCGTCCCCTAATCCTAACCCGTACGCTGACACTAACCCACGCCCTCACACGTACGCTCCCCCTAAAGCGTTGTCGTGCCCTCACCTGGACCCTAAACCATCCCCGTCCCCTAACCCTAACCCTAGCCCGAACCCTAACCCTAAACCTTCCCCGAAGCCTGACCCTCACCCGTCCCCTAATCCTAAACCGTACTTAGACACTAACCCGCGCCCTCACACGTACGCTCCCCCTAAAGCGTTGTCGTGCCCTCACCTGGACCCTAAACCGTCCCCGTCCCCTAACCCTAACCCTAGCCCGAACCCTAAACCTAACCCTTCCCCGAAACCTGACCCTCACTCGTCCCCTAATCCTAACCCGTACGCTGACACTAACCCGCGCCCTCACACGTACGCTCCCCCTAAAGCGTTGTCGTACCCTCACCTGGATCCTAAACCGTCCCCGTCCCCGAACCCTAACCCTAGCCCGAACCCTAACCCTAACGCTTCCCCGAAGCCTGACCCTCACCCGTCCCCTAATCCTAACCCGTACGCTGTCACTAACCCGCGCCCTCACACGTACGCTCCTCCTAAAGCGTTGTCGTACCCTCACCTGGACCCTAAACCGTCCCCATCCCCTAACCCTAACCCTAGCCCGAACCCTAACCCTAACCCTTCCCCGAAGCCTGACCCTCACCGTCCCCTAATCTTAACCCGTACGCTGACACTAAACCTCGCCCTCACACGTACGCTCCCCCTAAAGCGTTGTCGTACCGTCACCTGGACCCTAAACCGTCCCCGTCCCCTAACCCTAACCCTAGCCCGAACCCTAAACCTAACCCTTCCCCGAAGCCTGACCCTCACCGTCCCCTAATCTTAACCCGTACGCTGACACCAACCCTCGCCCTCACACGTACGCTCCCCCTAAAGCGTTGTCGTACCCTCACCTGGACCCTAAACCGTCCCCGTCCCCTAACCCTAACCCTAGCCCGAACCCTAACCCTAACCCTTCCCCGAAGCCTGACCCTCACCCGTCCCCTAATCCTAACCCGTACGCTGACACTAACCCGCGCCCTCACACGTACGCTCCCCCTAAAGCGTTGTCATGCCCTCACCTGGACCCTAAACCGTCCCCGTCCGCTAACCCTAACCCTAGCCCGAACCCTAACACTAACGCTTCCCCGAAGCCTGACCCTCACCCGTCCCCTAATCCTAATTCGTACGGTGACACTAACCCGCGCCCTCACATGTATGCTCCCCCTAAAGCGTTGTCCTGCCCTCACCTGGACCCTAAACCGTCCCCTTCCCCTAACCCTAACCCTAGCCCGAACCCTAACCCTAAACCTTCCCCGAAGCCTGACCCTCACCCGTCCCCTAATCCTAACCCGTACGCTGACACTAACCCGCGCCCTCACACGTACGCTCCCCCTAAAGCGTTGTCGTGCCCTCACCTGGACCCTAAACCGTCCCCGTCCCCTAACCCTAACCCTAGCCCGAACCCTAACCCTAAACCTTCCCCGAAGCCTGACACTCACCCGTCCCCTAATCCTAACCCGTACGCTGACACTAACCCGCGCCCTCACACGTACGCTCCCCCTAAAGCGTTGTCGTGCCCTCACCTGGACCCTAAACCGTCCCCGTCCCCTAACCCTAACCCTAGCCCGAACCCTAACCGTAACCCTTCCCCGAAGCCTGACCCTCACCCGTCCCATAATCCTAACCCGTACGCTGACACTAACCCATGCCCTCACACGTACGCTCCCCCTAAAGCGTTCTCGTACCCTCACCTGGACCCTAAACCGTCCCCGTCCCCTAACTCTAAACCTAGCCCGAACCCTAACCCAAACCCTTCCCCGAAGCCTGACCCTCACCCGTCCCCTAATCCTAACCCGTACGCTGACACTAACCCGCGCCCTCACACGTACGCTCCCCCTAAAGCGTTGTCGTGCCCTCACCTGGACCCTAAACCGTCCCCGTCCCCTAACCCTAACCCTAGCCCGAACCCTAACCCTAAACCTTCCCCGAAGCCTGACACTCACCCGTCCCCTAATCCTAACCTGTACGCTGACACTAACCCGCGCCCTCACACGTACGCTCCCCCTAAAGCGTTGTCGTGCCCTCACCTGGACCCTAAACCGTCCCCGTCCCCTAACCCTAACCCTAGCCCGAACCCTAACCGTAACCCTTCCCCGAAGCCTGACCCTCACCCGTCCCCTAATCCTAACCCGTACGCTGACACTAACCCATGCCCTCACACGTACGCTCCCCCTAAAGCGTTCTCGTACCCTCACCTGGACCCTAAACCGTCCCCGTCCCCTAACTCTAAACCTAGCCCGAACCCTAACCCAAACCCTTCCCCGAAGCCTGACCCTCACCCGTCCCCTAATCCTAACCCGTACGCTGACACTAACCCGCGCCCTCACACGTACGCTCCCCCTAAAGCGTTGTCGTGCCCTCACCTGGACCCTAAACCGTCCCCGTCCCCTAACCCTAACCCTAGCCCGAACCCTAACCCTAAGCCTTCCCCGAAGCCTGGCCCTCACCCGTCCCCTAATCCTAACCCGTACGCTGACACTAACCCGCGCCCTCACACGTACGCTCCCCCAAAAGCGTTGTCGTACCCTCACCTGGACCCTAAACCGTCCCCGTCCCCTAACCCTAACCCTAGCCCGAACCCTAACCCTAACCCTTCCCCGAAGCCTGACCCTCACCCGTCCCATAATCCTAACCCGTACGCTGACACTAACCCGCGCCCTCACACGTACGCTCCCCCTAAAGCGTTGTCGTACCCTCACCTGGACCCTAAACCGTCCCCGTCCCCTAACCCTAACCCTAGCCCGAACCCTAACCTTAACCCTTCCCCGAAGCCTGACCCTCACCCGTCCCCTAATCCTAACCTGTACGCTGACACGAACCCGCGCCCTCACACGTACGCTCCCCCTAAAGCGTTGTCGTACCCTCACCTGGACCCTAAACCGTCCCCGTCCCCTAACCCTAACCCTAGCTCGAACCCTAACCCTAACCCTTCCCCGAAGCCTGACCCTCACCGTCCTCTAATCCTAACCCGTACGCTGACACTAACCCGCGCCCTCACACGTACGCTCCCCCTAAAGCGTTGTCGTACCCTCACCTGGACCCTAAACCGTCCCCGTCCCCTAACCCTAACCCTAGCCCGAACCCTAACCCTAACCCTTCCCCGAAGCCTGACCCTCACCCGTCCCCTAATCCTAACCCGTACGCTGACACTAACCCGCGCCCTCACACGTACGCTCCCCCTAAAGCGTTGTCGTGCCCTCACCTGGACCCTAAACCGTCCCCGTCCGCTAACCCTAACCCTAGCCCGAACCCTAACCTTAACCCTTCCCCGAAGCCTGACCCTCACCCGTCCCCTAATCCTAACCTGTACGCTGACACGAACCCGCGCCCTCACACGTACGCTCCCCCTAAAGCGTTGTCGTACCCTCACCTGGACCCTAAACCGTCCCCGTCCCCTAACCCTAACCCTAGCTCGAACCCTAACCCTAACCCTTCCCCGAAGCCTGACCCTCACCGTCCTCTAATCTTAACCCGTACGCTGACACTAACCCTCGCCCTCACACGTACGCTCCCCCTAAAGCGTTGTCGTACCCTCACCTGGACCCTAAACCGTCCCCGTCCCCTAACCCTAACCCTAGCCCGAACCCTAACCCTAACCCTTCCCCGAAGCCTGACCCTCACCCGTCCCCTAATCCTAACCCGTACGCTGACACTAACCCGCGCCCTCACACGTACGCTCCCCCTAAAGCGTTGTCGTGCCCTCACCTGGACCCTAAACCGTCCCCGTCCGCTAACCCTAACCCTAGCCCGAACCCTAACCCTAACCCTTCCCCGAAGCCTGACCCTCACCCGTCCCCTAATCCTAATTCGTACGCTGACAATAACCCGCGCCCTCACATGTATGCTCCCCCTAAAGCGTTGTCCTGCCCTCACCTGGACCCTAAAGCGTCCCCTTCCCCTAACCCTAACCCTAGCCCGAACCCTAACCCTAAACCTTCCCCGAAGCCTGACCCTCACCCGTCCCCTAATCCTAACCCGTACGCTGACACTAACCCGCGCCCTCACACGTACGCTCCCCCTAAAGCGTTGTCGTGCCCTCACCTGGAACCTAAACCGTCCCCGTCCCCTAACCCTAACCCTAGCCCGAACCCTAACTCTAAAACTTCCCCGAAGCCTGACCCTCACCCGTTCCCTAATCCTAACCCGTACGCTGACACTAACCCGCGCCCTCACACGTACGCTCCCCCTAAAGCGTTGTCGTGCCCTCACCTGGACCCTAAACCGTCCCCGTCCCCTAACCCTAACCCTAGCCCGAACCGTAACCCTAACCCTTCCCCGAAGCCTGACCCTCACCCGTCCCCTAATCCTAACCCGTACGCTGACACTAACCCGTGCCCTCACACGTACGCTCCCCCTAAAGCGTTGTCGTACCCTCACCTGGACCCTAAACCGTCCCCGTCCCCTAACCCTAACCCCAGCCCGAACCCTAACCCTAACCCTTCCCCGAAGCCTGACCCTCACCGTCCCCTAATCTTAACCCGTACGCTGACACTAAACCTCGCCCTCACACGTACGCTCCCCCTAAAGCGTTGTCGTGCCCTCACCTGGACCCTAAACCGTCCCCGTCCCCTAACCCTAACCCTAGCCCGAACCCTAACCCTAACCCTTCCCCGAAGCCTGACCCTCACCCGTCCCCTAATCCTAATTCGTACGCTGACACTAACCCGCGCCCTCACACGTACGCTCCCCCTAAAGCGTTGTCGTGCCCTCACCTGGACCCTAAACCGTCCCCGTCCCCTAACCCTAACCCTAGCCCGAACCCTAACCCTAACCCTTCCCCGAAGCCTGACCCTCACCCGTCCCCTAATCCTAATTCGTACGCTGACACTAACCCGCGCCCTCACATGTACGCTCCCCCTAAAGCGTTGTCGTGCCCTCACCTGGACCCTAAACCGTCCCCGTCCCCTAACCCTAACCCTAGCCCGAACTCTAACCCTAACCCTTCCCCGAAGCCTGACCCTCACGCGTCCCCTAATCCTAACACGTACGCTGACACTAACCCGCGCCCTCACACGTACGCTCCCCCTAAAGCGTTGTCGTACCCTCACCTGGACCCTAAACCGTCCCCGTCCCCTAACCCTAACCCTAGCCCGAACTCTAACCCTAACCCTTCCCCGAAGCCTGACCCTCACGCGTCCCCTAATCCTAACACGTACGCTGACACTAACCCGCGCCCTCACACGTACGCTCCCCCTAAAGCGTTGTCGTACCCTCATCTGGACCCTAAACCGTCCCCGTCCCCTAACCCTAACCCTAGCCCGAACCCTAACCCTAACCCTTCCCCGAAGCCTGACCCTCACCCGTCCCCTAATCCTAACCCGTACGCTGACACTAACCCGCGCCCTCACACGTACGTTCCCCCTGAAGCGTTGTCGTACCCTCACCTGGACCCTAAACCGTCCCCGTCCCCTAACCCTAACCCTAGCCGGAACCCTAACCTTAACCCTTCCCCGAAGCCTGACCCTCACCCGTCCCCTAATCCTAACCTGTACGCTGACACGAACCCGCGCCCTCACACGTACGCTCCCCCTAAAGCGTTGTCGTGCCCTCACCTGGACCCTAAACCGTCCCCGTCCGCTAACCCTAACCCTAGCCCGAACCCTAACCCTAACCCTTCCCCGAAGCCTGACCCTCACCCGTCCCCTAATCCTAATTCGTACGCTGACACTAACCCGCGCCCTCACATGTATGCTCCCCCTAAAGCGTTGTCCTGCCCTCACCTGGACCCTAAACCGTCCCCGTCCGCTAACCCTAACCCTAGCCCGAACCCTAACCCTAAACCTTCCCCGAAGCCTGACCCTCACCCGTCCCCTAATCCTAACCCGTACGCTGACACTAACCCGCGCCCTCACACGTACGCTCCCCCTAAAGCGTTGTCGTGCCCTCAACTGGAACCTAAACCGTCCCCGTCCCCTAACCCTAACCCTAGCCCGAACCCTAACCCTAAACCTTCCCCGAAGCCTGACCCTCACCCGTCCCCTAATCCTAACCCGTACGCTGACACTAACCCGCGCCCTCACACGTACGCTCCCCCTAAAGCGTTGTCGTGCCCTCACCTGGACCCTAAACCGTCCCCGTCCCCTAACCCTAACCCTAGCCCGAACCCTAACCCTAACCCTTCCACGAAGCCTGACACTCACCCGTCCCCTAATCCTAACCCGTACGCTGACACTAACCCGCGCCCTCACACGTACGCTCCCCCTAAAGCGTTGTCGTGCCCTCACCTGGACCCTAAACCGTCCCCGTCCCCTAACCCTAACCCTAGCCCGAACCCTAACCCTAACCCTTCCACGAAGCCTGACACTCACCCGTCCCCTAATCCTAACCCGTACGCTGACACTAACCCGCGCCCTCACACGTACGCTCCCCCTAAAGCGTTGTCGTGCCCTCACCTGGACCCTAAACCGTCCCCGTCCCCTAACCCTAACCCTAGCCCGAACCCTAACCCTAACCCTTCCCCGAAGCCTGACCCTCACCCGTCCCCTAATCCTAACCCGTACGCTGACACTAACCCGCGCCCTCACACGTACGCTCCCCCTAAAGCGTTGCGTACCCTCACCTGGACCCTAAACCGTCACCGTCCCCTAACCCTAACCCTAGCCCGAACCCTAACCCTAACCCTTCCCCGAAGCCTGACCCTCACCCGTCCCCTAATCCTAACCCGTACGCTGACACTAACCCACGCCCTCACACGTACGCTCCCCCTAAAGCGTTGCGTACCCTCACCTGGACCCTAAACCGTCCCCGTCCCCTAACCCTAACCCTAGCCCGAACCCTAACCTTAACCCTTCCCCGAAGCCTGACCCTCACCCGTCCCCTAATCCTAACCTGTACGCTGAGACGAACCCGCGCCCTCACACGTACGCTCCCCCTAAAGCGTTGTCGTGCCCTCACCTGGACCCTAAACCGTCCCCGTCCGCTAACCCTAAACCTAGCCCGAACCCTAACCCTAACCCTTCCCCGAAGCCTGACCCTCACCCGTCCGCTAATCCTAATTCGTACGCTGACAATAACCCGCGCCCTCACATGTATGCTCCCCCTAAAGCGTTGTCCTGCCCTCACCTGGACCCTAAACCGTCCCCGTCCCCTAACCCTAACCCTAGCCCGAAACCTAACCCTAAACCTTCCCCGATGCCTGACCCTCACCCGTCCCCTAATCCTAACCCGTACGCTGACACTAACCCGCGCCCTCACACGTACGCTCCCCCTAAAGCGTTGTCGTGCCCTCACCTAGAACCTAAACCGTCCCCGTCCCCTAACCCTAACCCTAGCCCGAACCCTAACCCTAAACCTTCCCCGAAGCCTGACCCTCACCCGTCCCCTAATCCTAACCCGTACGCTGACACTAACCCGCGCCCTCACACGTACGCTCCCCCTAAAGCGTTGTCGTACCCTCACCTGGACCCTAAACCGTCCCCGTCCCCTAACCCTAACCCTAGCCCGAACCCTAACCCTAACGCTTCCCCGAAGCCTGATCCTCACCCGTCCCCTAATCCTAACCCGTACGCTGTCACTAACCCGCGCCCTCACACGTACGCTCCTCCTAAAGCGTTGTCGTACCCTCACCTGGACCCTAAACCGTCCCCGTCCCCTAACCCTAACCCTAGCCCGAACCCTAACCCTAACCCTTCCCCGAAGCCTGACCCTCACCGTCCCCTAATCTTAACCCGTACGCTGACACTAAACCTCGCCCTCACACATACGCTCCCCCTAAAGCGTTGTCGTACTGTCACCTGGACCCTAAACCGTCCCCGTCCCCTAACCCTAACCCTAGCCCGAACCCTAAACCTAACCCTTCCCCGAAGCCTAACCCTCACCTGTCCCCTAATCCTAATTCGTACGCTGATACTAACCCGCGCCCTCACACGTATGCTCCCCCTAAAGCGTTGTCGTGCCCTCATCTGGACCCTAAACCGTCCCCGTCCCCTAACCCTAACCCTAGCCCGAACCCTAAACCTAAACCTTCCCCGAAGCCTGACCCTCACCCGTCCCCTAATCCTAACCCGTACGCTGACACTAACCCGCGCCCTCACACGTACGCTCCCCCTAAAGCGTTGTCGTGCCCTCACCTGGACCCTAAACCGTCCCCGTCCCCTAACCCTAACCCTAGCCCGAACCCTAACCCTAACCCTTCCCCGAAGCCTGACCCTCACCCGTCCCCTAATCCTATCCCGTACGCTGACACTAACCCGCGCCCTCACACGTACGCTCCCCCTAAAGCGTTGTCGTACCCTCACCTGGACCCTAAACCGTCCCCGTCCCCTAACCCTAACCCTAGCCCGAACCCTAACCCTAACCCTTCCCCGAAGCCTGACCCTCACTCGTCCCCTAATCCTAATCCTTACGCTGACACTAACCCGCGCCCTCACACGTACGCTCCCCCTAAAGCGTTGTCGTGCCCTCACCTGGACCCTAAACCGTCACCGTCCCCTAACCCTAACCCTAGCCCGAACACTAACCCTAACCCTTCCCCGAAGCCTGACCCTCACCCGTCCCCTAATCCTAACCCGTACGCTGACACTAACCCACGCCCTCACACGTACGCTCCCCCTAAAGCGTTGCGTACCCTCACCTGGACCCTAAACCGTCCCCGTCCCCTAACCCTAACCCTAGCCCGAACCCTAACCTTAATCCTTCCCCGAAGCCTGACCCTCACCCGTCCCCTAATCCTAACCTGTACGCTGACACGAACCCGCGCCCTCACACGTACGCTCCCCCTAAAGCGTTGTCGTGCCCTCACCTGGACCCTAAACCGTCCCCGTCCGCTAACCCTAAACCTAGCCCGAACCCTAACCCTAACCCTTCCCCGAAGCCTGACCCTCACCCGTCCGCTAATCCTAATTCGTACGCTGACAATAACCCGCGCCCTCACATGTATGCTCCCCCTAAAGCGTTGTCCTGCCCTCACCTGGACCCTAAACCGTCCCCGTCCCCTAACCCTAACCCTAGCCCGAAACCTAACCCTAAACCTTCCCCGATGCCTGACCCTCACCCGTCCCCTAATCCTAACCCGTACGCTGACACTAACCCGCGCCCTCACACGTACGCTCCCCCTAAAGCGTTGTCGTGCCCTCACCTAGAACCTAAACCGTCCCCGTCCCCTAACCCTAACCCTAGCCCGAACCCTAACCCTAAACCTTCCCCGAAGCCTGACCCTCACCCGTCCCCTAATCCTAACCCGTACGCTGACACTAACCCGCGCCCTCACACGTACGCTCCCCCTAAAGCGTTGTCGTACCCTCACCTGGACCCTAAACCGTCCCCGTCCCCTAACCCTAACCCTAGCCCGAACCCTAACCCTAACGCTTCCCCGAAGCCTGATCCTCACCCGTCCCCTAATCCTAACCCGTACGCTGTCACTAACCCGCGCCCTCACACGTACGCTCCTCCTAAAGCGTTGTCGTACCCTCACCTGGACCCTAAACCGTCCCCGTCCCCTAACCCTAACCCTAGCCCGAAACCTAACCCTAACCCTTCCCCGAAGCCTGACCCTCACCGTCCCCTAATCTTAACCCGTACGCTGACACTAAACCTCGCCCTCACACATACGCTCCCCCTAAAGCGTTGTCGTACTGTCACCTGGACCCTAAACCGTCCCCGTCCCCTAACCCTAACCCTAGCCCGAACCCTAAACCTAACCCTTCCCCGAAGCCTAACCCTCACCTGTCCCCTAATCCTAATTCGTACGCTGATACTAACCCGCGCCCTCACACGTATGCTCCCCCTAAAGCGTTGTCGTGCCCTCATCTGGACCCTAAACCGTCCCCGTCCCCTAACCCTAACCCTAGCCCGAACCCTAAACCTAAAACTTCCCCGAAGCCTGACCCTCACCCGTCCCCTAATCCTAACCCGTACGCTGACACTAACCCGCGCCCTCACACGTACGCTCCCCCTAAAGCGTTGTCGTGCCCTCACCTGGACCCTAAACCGTCCCCGTCCCCTAACCCTAACCCTAGCCCGAACCCTAACCCTAACCCTTCCCCGAAGCCTGACCCTCACCCGTCCCCTAATCCTAACCCGTACGCTGACACTAACCCGCGCCCTCACACGTACGCTCCCCCTAAAGCGTTGTCGTACCCTCACCTGGACCCTAAACCGTCCCCGTCCCCTAACCCTAACCCTAGCCCGAACCCTAACCCTAACCCTTCCCCGAAGCCTGACCCTCACTCGTCCCCTAATCCTAATCCTTACGCTGACACTAACCCGCGCCCTCACATGTACGCTCCCCCTAAAGCATTGTCGTACCCTCACCTGGATCCTAAACCGTCCCCGTCTCCTAAACCTAACCCTAGCCCGAACCCTAACCCTAACCCTTCCCCGAAGCCTGACCCTCACCCGTCCCCTAATCCTAACCCGTACGCTGACAATAACCCGCGCCCTCACACGTACGCTCCCCCTAAAGCGTTGTCGTACCCTCACCTGGACCCTAAACCGTCCCCGTCCCCTAACCCTAACCCTAGCCCGAACCCAAACCCTAACCCTTCCCCGAAGCCTGACCCTCACCCGTCCCCTAATCCTAACCCGTACGCTGTCACTAACCCGCGCCCTCACACGTACGCTCCCCCTAAAGCGTTGTCGTACCCTCACCTGGACCCTAAACGGTCCCCGTCCCCTAACCCTAACCCTAGCCCAAACCCTAACCCTAACCCTTCCCCGAAGCCTGACCCTCACCCGTCCCCTAATCCTAACCCGTACGCTGACACTAACCCGCGCCCTCACACGTACGCTCCCCCTAAAGAGTTGTCGTGCCCTCACCTGGACCCTAAACCGTCCCCGTCCCCTAACCCTAACCCTAGCCCGAACCCTAACCCTAACCCTTCCCGAAGCCTGACCCTCACCTGTCCCCTAATCCTAACCCGTACGCTGACACTAACCCGCGCCCTCACACGTACGCTCACCCTAAAGCGTTGTCGTACCCTCACCTGGACCCTAAACCGTCCCCGTCCCCTAACCCTAACCCTAGCCCGAACCCTAACCCTAAACCTTCCCCGAAGCCTGACCCTCACCCGTCCCCTAATCCTAACCCGTACGCTGACACTAACCCGTGCCCTCACACGTACGATCCCCCTAAAGCGTTGTCGTACCCTCACCTGGACCCTAAACCGTCCCTGTCCCCTAACCCTAACCCTAGCCCGAACCCTAACCCTAACACTTCCCCGAAGCCTGACCCTCACCCGTCCCCTAATCCTAACACGTACGCTGACACTAACCCGCGCGCTCACACGTACGCTCCCCCTAAAGCGTTGTCGTACCCTCACCTGGACCCTAAACCGTCCCCGTCCCCTAACCCTAACCCCAGCCCGAACCCTAACCCTAACCCTTCCCCGAAGCCTGACCCTCACCGTCCCCTAATCTTAACCCGTACGCTGACACTAAACCTCGCCCTCACACGTACGCTCCCCCTAAAGCGTTGTCGTACCCTCACCTGGACCCTAAACCGTCCCCGTCCCCTAACCCTAACCCTAGCCCGAACCCTAACCCTAACCCTTCCCCGAAGCCTTACCCTCGCCCATCACCTAATCCTAACCCGTACGCTGACACTAACCCGTGCCCTCACACGTACGCTCCCCCTAAAGCGTTGTCGTACCCTCACCTGGACCCTAAACCGTCCCTGTCCCCTAACCCTAACCCTAGCCCGAACCCTAACCCTAACCCTTCCCCGAAGCCTGACCCTCACGCGTCCCCTAATCCTAACCCGTACGCTGACACTAACCCGCGCCCTCACACGTACTCTCCCCCTAAAGCGTTGTCGTACCCTCACCTGGACCCTAAACCGTCCCCGTCCCCTAACCCTAACCCTAGCCCGAACCCTAACCCTAACCCTTCCGCGAAGCCTGACCCTCACCCGTCCCCTAATCCTAACCCGTACGCTGACACTAACCCGCGCCCTCACACGTACGCTCCCCCTAAAGCGTTGTCGTTCCCTCACCTGGACCCTAAACCGTCCCCGTCCCCTAACCCTAACCCTAGCCCGAACCCTAACCCTAACCCTTTCCCGAAGCCTGACCCTCACCCGTCCCCTAATCTTAACCCGTACGCTGACACTAACCCGCGGCCTCACACGTACGCTCCCCCTAAAGCGTTGTCGTGCCCTCACCTGGACCCTAAACCGTGTCCGTCCCCTAACCCTAACCCTAGCCCGAACCCTAACCCTAACCCTTCCCCGAAGCCTGACCCTCACCCGTCCCCTAATCCTATCCCGTACGCTGACACTAACCCGCGCCCTCACACGTACGCTCCCCCTAAAGCGTTGTCATGCCCTCACCTGGACCCTAAACCGTCCCCGTCCCCTAACCCTAACCCTAGCCCGAACCCTAACCCTAACACTTCCCCGAACCCTGACCCTCACCCGTCCCCTAATCCTAACGCGTACGCTGACACTAACCCGCGCCCTCACACGTACGCTCCCACTAAAGCGTTGTCGTACCCTCACCTGGACCCTAAACCGTCCCCGTCACCTAACCCTAACCCTAGCCCGAACCCTAACCCTAACCCTTCCCCGAAGCCTGACCCTCACCCGTCCCCTAATCCTATCCCGTACGCTGACACTAACCCGCGCCCTCACACGTACCCTCCCCCTAAAGCGTTGTCGTGCCCTCACCTGGACCCTAAACCGTCCCCGTCCCCTAACCCTAACCCTAGCCCGAATCCTAACCCTAACCCTTCCCCGAAGCCTGACCTTCACCGTCCCCTAATCTTAACCCGTACGCTGACACTAACCCTCGCCCTCACACGTACGCTCCCCCTAAAGCGTTGTCGTACCCTCACCTGGACCCTAAACCGTCCCCGTCCCCTAACCCTAACCCTAGCCCGAACCCTAACCTTAACCCTTCCCCGAAGCCTGACCATCACCCGTCCCCTAATCCTAAGCTGTACGCTGACACGAACCCGCGCCCTCACATGTATGCTCCCCCTAAAGCGTTGTCGTACCCTCACCTGGACCCTAAACCGTCCCCGTCCCCTAACCCTAACCCTAGCCCGGACCCTAACCCTAACCCTTCCCCGAAGCCTGACCCTCACCCGTCCCCTAATCCTAACCTGTACGCTGACACGAACCCGCGCCCTCACACGTACGCTCCCCCTAAAGCGTTGTCGTACCCTCACCTGGACCCTAAACCGTCCCCGTCCCCTAACCCTAACCCTAGCTCGAACCCTAACCCTAACCCTTCCCCGAAGCCTGACCCTCACCGTCCCCTAATCTTAACCCGTACGCTGACATTAACCCTCGCCCTCACACGTACGCTCCCCCTAAAGCGTTGTCGTACCCTCACCTGGACCCTAAACCGTCCCCGTCCCCTAACCCTAACCCTAGCCCGAACCCTAACCCTAACCCTTCCCCGAAGCCTGACCCTCACCCGTCCCCTAATCCTAACCCGTACGCTGACACTAACCCGCGCCCTCACACGTACGCTCCCCCTAAAGCGTTGTCGTTCCCTCACCTGGACCCTAAACCGTCCCCGTCCGCTAACCCTAACCCTAGCCCGAACCCTAACCCTAACCCTTCCCCGAAGCCTGACCCTCACCCGTCCCCTAATCCTAATTCGTACGCTGACAATAACCCGCGCCCTCACACGTATGCTCCCCCTAAAGCGTTGTCCTGCCCTCACCTGGACCCTAAACCGTCCCCTTCCCCTAACCCTAACCCTAGCCCGAACCCTAACCCTAAACCTTCCCCGAAGCCTGACCCTCACCCGTCCCCTAATCCTAACCCGTACGCTGACACTAACCCGCGCCCTCACACGTACGCTCCCCCTAAAGCGTTGTCGTGCCCTCACCTGGAACCTAAACCGTCCCCGTCCCCTAACCCTAACCCTAGCCCGAACCCTAACCCTAAAACTTCCCCGAAGCCTGACCCTCACCCGTTCCCTAATCCTAACCCGTACGCTGACACTAACCCGTGCCCTCACACGTACGCTCCCCCTAAAGCGTTCTCGTACCCTCACCTGGACCCTAAACCGTCCCCGTCCCCTAACTCTAAACCTAGCCAGAACCCTAACCCAAACCCTTCCCCGAAGCCTGACCCTCACCCGTCCCCTAATCCTAACCCGTACGCTGACACTAACCCGCGCCCTCACACGTACTCTCCCCCAAAGCGTTGTCGTGCCCTCACCTGGACCCTAAACCGTCCCCGTCCCCTAACCCTAACCCTAGCCCGAACCCTAACCCTAACCCTTCCCCGAAGCCTGACCCTCACCCGTCCCCTAATCCTAATTCGTACGCTGACACTAACCCGCGCCCTCACATGTACGCTCCCCCTAAAGCGTTGTCGTGCCCTCACCTGGACCCTAAACCGTCCCCGTCCCCTAACCCTAACCCTAGCCCGAACCCTAACCCTAACCCTTCCCCGAAGCCTGACCCTCACCCGACCCCTAATCCTAACCCGTAGGCTGACACTAACCCACGCCCTCACACGTACGCTCCCCCTAAAGCGTTGTCGTGCCCTCACCTGGACCCTAAACCGTCCCCGTCCCCTAACCCTAACCCTAGCCCGAACCCTAACCCTAACACTTCCCCGAAGCCTGACCCTCACCCGTCCCCTAATCCTAATTCGTACGCTGACACTAACCCGCGCCCTCACATGTACGCTCCCCCTAAAGCGTTGTCGTGCCCTCACCTGGACCCTAAACCATCCCCGTCCCCTAACCCTAACCCTAGCCCGAACTCTAACCCTAACCCTTCCCCGAAGCCTGACCCTCACGCGTCCCCTAATCCTAACACGTACGCTGACACTAACCCGCGCCCTCACACGTACGCTCCCCCTAAAGCGTTGTCATACCCTCATCTGGACCCTAAACCGTCCCCGTCCCCTAACCCTAACCCTAGCCCGAACCCTAACCCTAACCCTTCCCCGAAGCCTGACCCTCACCCGTCCCCTAATCCTAACCCGTACGCTGACACTAACCCGCGCCCTCACACGTACGCTCCCCCTAAAGCGTTGTCGTGCCCTCACCTGGACCCTAAACCGTCACCGTCCCCTAACCCTAACCCTAGCCCGAACCCTAACCCTAACCCTTCCCCGAAGCCTGACCCTCACCCGTCCCCTAATCCTAACCCGTACGCTGACACTAACCCGCGCCCTCACACGTACGTTCCCCCTGAAGCGTTGTCGTACCCTCACCTGGACCCTAAACCATCCCCGTCCCCTAACCCTAACCCTAGCCGGAACCCTAACCTTAACCCTTCCCCGAAGCCTGACCCTCACCCGTCCCCTAATCCTAACCTGTACGCTGACACGAACCCGCGCCCTCACACGTACGCTCCCCCTAAAGCGTTGTCGTGCCCTCACCTGGACCCTAAACCGTCCCCGTCCGCTAACCCTAACCCTAGCCCGAACCCTAACCCTAACCCTTCCCCGAAGCCTGACCCTCACCGTCCCCTAATCTTAACCCGTACGCTGACACTAAACCTCGCCCTCACACATACGCTCCCCCTAAAGCGTTGTCGTACCGTCACCTGGACCCTAAACCGTCCCCGTCCCCTAACCCTAACCCTAGCCCGAACCCTAAACCTAACCCTTCCCCGAAGCCTGACCCTCACCTGTCCCCTAATCCTAATTCCTACGCTGATACTAACCCGCGCCCTCACACGTATGCTCCCCCTAAAGCGTTGTCGTGCCCTCATCTGGACCCTAAACCGTCCCCGTCCCCTAACCCTAACCCTAGCCCGAACCCTAAACCTAAACCTTCCCCGAAGCCTGACCCTCACCCGTCCCCTAATCCTAACCCGTACGCTGACACTAACCCGCGCCCTCACACGTACGCTCCCCCTAAAGCGTTGTCGTGCCCTCACCTGGACCCTAAACCGTCCCCGTCCCGTAACCCTAACCCTAGCCCGAACCCTAACCCTAACCCTTCCCCGAAGCCTGACCCTCACCCGTCCCCTAATCCTATCCCGTACGCTGACAATAACCCGCGCCCTCACACGTACGCTCCCCCTAAAGCGTTGTCGTGCCCTCACCTGGACCCTAAACCGTCCCCGTCCCCTAACCCTAACCCTAGCCCGAACCCTAACCCTAACCCTTCCCCGAAGCCTGACCCTCACTCGTCCCCTAATCCTAATCCTTACGCTGACACTAACCCGTGCCCTCACATGTACGCTCCCCCTAAAGCATTGTCGTACCCTCACCTGGATCCTAAACCGTCCCCGTCTCCTAAACCTAACCCTAGCCCGAACCCTAACCCTAACCCTTCCCCGAAGCCTGACCCTCACCCGTCCCCTAATCCTAACCCGTACGCTGACAATAACCCGCGCCCTCACACGTACGCTCCCCCTAAAGCGTTGTCGTACCCTCACCTGGACCCTAAACCGTCCCCGTCCCCTAACCCTAACCCTAGCCCGAACCCAAACCCTAACCCTTCCCCGAAGCCTGACCCTCACCCGTCCCCTAATCCTAACCCGTACGCTGACACTAACCCGCGCCCTCACACGTACGCTCCCCCTAAAGCGTTGTCGTACCCTCAACTGGACCCTAAACGGTCCCCGTCCCCTAACCCTAACCCTAACCCAAACCCTAACCCTAACCCTTCCCCGAAGCCTGACCCTCACCCGTCCCCTAATCCTAACCCTTACGCTGACACTAACCCGCGCCCTCACACGTACGCTCCCCCTAAAGAGTTGTCGTGCCCTCACCTGGACCCTAAACCGTCCCCGTCCGCTAACCCTAACCCTAGCCCGAACCCTAACCCTAACCCTTCCCGAAGCCTGACCCTCACCTATCCCCTAATCCTAACCCGTACGCTGACACTAACCCGCGCCCTCACACGTACGCTCCCCCTAAAGCGTTGTCGTACCCTCACCTGGTCCCTAAACCGTCCCCGTCCCCTAACCCTAACCCTAGCCCGAACCCTAAACATAACCCTTCCCCGAAGCCTGACACTCACCCGTCCCCTAATCCTAACCCGTACGCTGACACTAACCCGCGCCCTCACACGTACGCTCCCCCTAAAGCGTTGTCGTGCCCTCACCTGGACCCTAAACCGTCACCGTCCCCTAACCCTAACCCTAGCCCGAACCCTAACCCTAACCCTTCCCCGAAGCCTGACCCTCACCCGTCCCCTAATCCTAACCCGTACCCTGACACTAACCCGCGCCCTCACACGTACGCTCCCCCTAAAGCGTTGTCGTACCCTCACCTGGACCCTAAACCGTCCCCGTCCCCTAACCCTAACCCTAGCCCGAACCCTAACCTTAACCCTTCCCCGAAGCCTGACCCTCACCCGTCCCCTAATCCTAACCTGTACGCTGACACGAACCCGCGCCCTCACAAGTACGCTCCCCCTAAAGCGTTGTCGTACCCTCACCTGGACCCTAAACCGTCCCCGTCCCCTAACCCTAACCCTAGCCCGAACCCTAACCCTAACCCTTCCCCGAAGCCTGACCCTCACCGTCCCCTAATCTTAACCCGTACGCTGACACTAACCCGCGCCCTCACACGTACGCTCCCCCTAAAGCGTTGTCGTGCCCTCACCTGGACCCTAAACCGTCCCCGTCCCCTAACCCTAACCCTAGCCCGAACTCTAACCCTAACCCTTCCCCGAAGCCTGACCCTCACGCGTCCCCTAATCCTAACCCGTACGCTGACACTAACCCGCGCCCTCACACGTACGCTCCCCCTAAAGCGTTGTCGTACCCTCACCTGGACCCTAAACCGTCCCCGTCCCCTAACCCTAACCCTAGCCCGAACCCTAACCCTAACCCTTCCCCGAAGCCTGACCCTCACCCGTCCCCTAATCCTAACCCGTACGCTGACACTAACACGCGCCCTCACACGTACGCTCCCCCTAAAGCGTTGTCGTGCCCTCACCTGGACCCTAAACCGTCCCCGTCCCCTAACCCTAACCCTAGCCCGAACCCTAACCCTAACCCTTCCCCGAAGCCTGACCCTCACCCGTCCCCTAATCCTAACCCGTACGCTGACACTAAACCTCGCCCTCACACGTACGCTCCCCCTAAAGTGTTGTCGTACCCTCACCTGGACCCTAAACCGTTCCCGTCCCCTAACCCTAACCCTAGCCCGAACCCTAACCTTAACCCTTCCCCGAAGCCTGACCCTCACCCGTCCCCTAATCCTAACCTGTACGCTGACACGAACCCGCGCCCTCACACGTACGCTCCCCCTAAAGCGTTGTCGTACCCTCACCTGGACCCTAAACCGTCCCCGTCCCCTAACCCTAACCCTAGCTCGAACCCTAACCCTAAACCTTCCCCGAAGCCTGACCCTCACCGTCCCCTAATCTTAACCCGTACGCTGACACTAACCCTCGCCCTCACACGTACGCTCCCCCTAAAGCGTTGTCGTACCCTCACCTGGACCCTAATCCGTCCCCGTCCCCTAACACTAACCCTAGCCCGAACCCTAACCCTAACCCTTCCCCGAAGCCTGACCCTCACCCGTCCCCTAATCCTAACCCGTACGCTGACACTAACCCGCGCCCTCACACGTACGCTCCCCCTAAAGCGTTGTCGTGCCCTCACCTGGACCCTAAACCGTCCCCGTCCGCTAACCCTAACCCTAGCCCGAACCCTAACCCTAACCCTTCCCCGAAGCCTGACCCTCATCCGTCCCCTAATCCTAATTCGTACGCTGACACTAACCCGCGCCCTCACATGTATGCTCCCCCTAAAGCGTTGTCCTGCCCTCACCTGGACCCTAAACCGTCCCCGTCCCCTAACCCTAACCCTAGCCCGAACCCTAACCCTAAACCTTCCCCGAAGCCTGACCCTCACCCGTCCCCTAATCCTAACCCGTACGCTGACACTAACCCGCGCCCTCACACGTACGCTCCCCCTAAAGCGTTGTCGTGCCCTCACCTGGAACCTAAACCGTCCCCGTCCCCTAACCCTAACCCTAGCCCGAACCCTAACCCTAAACCTTCCCCGAAGCCTGACCCTCACCCGTCCCCTAATCCTAACCCGTACGCTGACACTAACCCGCGCCCTCACACGTACGCTCCCCCTAAAGCGTTCTCGTGCCCTCACCTGGAACCTAAACCGTCCCCGTCCCCTAACCCTAACCCTAGCCCGAACCCTAACCCTAAACCTTCCCCGAAGCCTGACCCTCACCCGTCCCCTAATCCTAACCCGTACGCTGACACTAACCCGCGCCCTCACACGTACGCTCCCCCTAATGCGTTGTCGTGCCCTCACCTGGACCCTAAACCGTCCCCGTCCGCTAACCCTAACCCTAGCCCGAACCCTAACCCTAAGCCTTCCCCGAAGCCTGACCCTCACCCGTCCCCTAATCCTAACCCGTACGCTGACACTAACCCGCGCCCTAACACGTACGCTCCCCCTAAAGCGTTGTCGTACCCTCACCTGGACCCTAAACCGTCCCCGTCCCCTAACCCTAACCCTAGCCCGAACCCTAACCTTAACCCTTCCCCGAAGCCTGACCCTCACCCGTCCCCTAATCCTAACCTGTACGCTGACACGAACCCGCGCCCTCACACGTACGCTCCCCCTAAAGCGTTTTCGTACCCTCACCTGGACCCTAAACCGTCCCCGTCCCCTAACCCTAACCCTAGCCCGAACCCTAACCCTAACCCTTCCCCGAAGCCTGACCCTCACCCGTCCCCTAATCCTAACCCGTACGCTGACACTAACCCGCGCCCTCACACGTACGCTCCCCCTAAAGCGTTGTCGTGCCCTCACCTGGACCCTGAACCGTCCCCGTCCGCTAACCCTAACCCTAGCCCGAACCCTAACCCTAACCCTTCCCCGAAGCCTGACCCTCACGCGTCCCCTAATCCTAATTCGTACGCTGACAATAACCCGCGCCCTCACATGTATGCTCCCCCTAAAGCGTTGTCCTGCCCTCACCTGGACCCTAAACCGTCCCCGTCCCCTAACCCTAACCCTAGCCCGAAACCTAACCCTAAACCTTCCCCGATGCCTGACCCTCACCCGTCCCCTAATCCTAACCCGTACGCTGACACTAACCCGCGCCCTAACACGTACGCTCCCCCTAAAGCGTTGTCGTGCCCTCACCTAGAACCTAAACCGTCCCCGTCCCCTAACCCTAACCCTAGCCCGAACCCTAACCCTAAACCTTCCCCGAAGCCTGACCCTCACCCGTCCCCTAATCCTAACCCGTACGCTGACACTAACCCGCGCCCTCACACGTACGCTCCCCCTAAAGCGTTGTCGTACCCTCACCTGGACCCTAAACCGTCCCCGTCCCCTAACCCTAACCCTAGCCCGAACCCTAACCCTAACGCTTCCCCGAAGCCTGACCCTCACCCGTCCCCTAATCCTAACCCGTACGCTGTCACTAACCCGCGCCCTCACACGTACGCTCCTCCTAAAGCGTTGTCGTACCCTCACTTGGACCCTAAACCGTCCCCGTCCCCTAACCCTAACCCTAGCCCGAACCCTAACCCTAACCCTTCCCCGAAGCCTGACCCTCACCGTCCCCTAATCTTAACCCGTACGCTGACACTAAACCTCGCCCTCACACATACGCTCCCCCTAAAGCGTTGTCGTACCGTCACCTGGACCCTAAACCGTCCCCGTCCCCTAACCCTAACCCTAGCCCGAACCCTAAACCTAAACCTTCCCCGAAGCCTGACCCTCACCTGTCCCCTAATCCTAATTCCTACGCTGATACTAACCCGCGCCCTCACACGTATGCTCCCCCTAAAGCGTTGTCGTGCCCTCATCTGGACCCTAAACCGTCCCCGTCCCCTAACCCTAACCCTAGCCCGAACCCTAAACCTAAACCTTCCCCGAAGCCTGACCCTCACACGTCCCCTAATCCTAACCCGTACGCTGACACTAACCCGCGCCCTCACACGTACGCTCCCCCTAAAGCGTTGTCGTGCCCTCACCTGGACCCTAAACCGTCCCGGTCCCCTAACCCTAACCCTAGCCCGAACCCTAACCCTAACCCTTCCCCGAAGCCTGACCCTCACCCGTCCCCTAATCCTATCCCGTACGCTGACAATAACCCGCGCCCTCACACGTACGCTCCCCCTAAAGCGTTGTCGTGCCCTCACCTGGACCCTAAACCGTCCCCGTCCCCTAACCCTAACCCTAGCCCGAACCCTAACCCTAACCCTTCCCCGAAGCCTGACCCTCACTCGTCCCCTAATCCTAATCCTTACGCTGACACTAACCCGTGCCCTCACATGTACGCTCCCCCTAAAGCATTGTCGTACCCTCACCTGGATCCTAAACCGTCCCCGTCTCCTAAACCTAACCCTAGCCCGAACCCTAACCCTAACCCTTCCCCGAAGCCTGACCCTCACCCGTCCCCTAATCCTAACCCGTACGCTGACAATAACCCGCGCCCTCACACGTACGCTCCCCCTAAAGCGTTGTCGTACCCTCACCTGGACCCTAAACCGTCCCCGTCCCCTAACCCTAACCCTAGCCCGAACCCAAACCCTAACCCTTCCCCGAAGCCTGACCCTCACCCGTCCCCTAATCCTAACCCGTACGCTGACACTAACCCGCGCCCTCACACGTACGCTCCCCCTAAAGCGTTGTCGTACCCTCACCTGGACCCTAAACGGTCCCCGTCCCCTAACCCTAACCCTAACCCAAACCCTAACCCTAACCCTTCCCCGAAGCCTGACCCTCACCCGTCCCCTAATCCTAACCCTTACGCTGACACTAACCCGCGCCCTCACACGTACGCTCCCCCTAAAGAGTTGTCGTGCCCTCACCTGGACCCTAAACCGTCCCCGTCCGCTAACCCTAACCCTAGCCCGAACCCTAACCCTAACCCTTCCCGAAGCCTGACCCTCACCTATCCCCTAATCCTAACCCGTACGCTGACACTAACCCGCGCCCTCACACGTACGCTCACCCTAAAGCGTTGTCGTACCCTCACCTGGACCCTAAACCGTCCCCGTCCCCTAACCCTAACCCTAGCCCGAAACCTAACCCTAACCCTTCCCCGAAGCCTGACCCTCACCCGTCCCCTAATCCTAACCTGTACGCTGACACTAACCCGCGCCCTCACACGTACGCTCCCCCTAAAGCGTTGTCGTGCCCTCACCTGGACCCTAAACCGTCCCCGTCCCCTAACCCTAACCCTAGCCCGAACTCTAACCCTAACCCTTCCCCGAAGCCTGACCCTCACGCGTCTCCTAATCCTAACCCGTACGCTGACACTAACCCGCGCCCTCACACGTACGCTCCCCCTAAAGCGTTGTCGTACCCTCACCTGGACCCTAAACCGTCCCCGTCCCCTAACCCTAACCCTAGCCCGAACCCTAAACATAACCCTTCCCCGAAGCCTGACACTCACCCGTCCCCTAATCCTAACCCGTACGCTGACACGAACCCGCGCCCTCACACGTACGCTCCCCCTAAAGCGTTGTCCTGCCCTCACCTGGACCCTAAACCGTCCCCGTCCCCTAACCCTAACCCTAGCCCGAACCCTAACCCTAAACCTTCCCCGAAGCCTGACCCTCACCCGTCCCCTAATCCTAACCCGTACGCTGACACTAACCCGCGCCCTCACACGTACGCTCCCCCTAAAGCGTTGTCGTACCCTCACCTGGACCCTAAACCGTCCCCGTCCCCTAACCCTAACCCTAGCCCGAACCCTAACCTTAACCCTTCCCCGAAGCCTGACCCTCACCCGTCCCCTAATCCTAACCTGTACGCTGACACGAACCCGCGCCCTCACAAGTACGCTCCCCCTAAAGCGTTGTCGTACCCTCACCTGGACCCTAAACCGTCCCCGTCCCCTAACCCTAACCCTAGCCCGAACCCTAACCCTAACCCTTCCCCGAAGCCTGACCCTCACCGTCCCCTAATCTTAACCCGTACGCTGACACTAACCCGCGCCCTCACACGTACGCTCCCCCTAAAGCGTTGTCGTGCCCTCACCTGGACCCTAAACCGTCCCCGTCCCCTAACCCTAACCCTAGCCCGAACTCTAACCCTAACCCTTCCCCGAAGCCTGACCCTCACGCGTCCCCTAATCCTAACCCGTACGCTGACACTAACCCGCGCCCTCACACGTACGCTCCCCCTAAAGCGTTGTCGTACCCTCACCTGGACCCTAAACCGTCCCCGTCCCCTAACCCTAACCCTAGCCCGAACCCTAACCCTAACCCTTCCCCGAAGCCTGACCCTCACCCGTCCCCTAATCCTAACCCGTACGCTGACACTAACACGCGCCCTCACACGTACGCTCCCCCTAAAGCGTTGTCGTGCCCTCACCTGGACCCTAAACCGTCCCCGTCCCCTAACCCTAACCCTAGCCCGAACCCTAACCCTAACCCTTCCCCGAAGCCTGACCCTCACCCGTCCCCTAATCCTAACCCGTACGCTGACACTAAACCTCGCCCTCACACGTACGCTCCCCCTAAAGTGTTGTCGTACCCTCACCTGGACCCTAAACCGTTCCCGTCCCCTAACCCTAACCCTAGCCCGAACCCTAACCTTAACCCTTCCCCGAAGCCTGACCCTCACCCGTCCCCTAATCCTAACCTGTACGCTGACACGAACCCGCGCCCTCACACGTACGCTCCCCCTAAAGCGTTGTCGTACCCTCACCTGGACCCTAAACCGTCCCCGTCCCCTAACCCTAACCCTAGCTCGAACCCTAACCCTAAACCTTCCCCGAAGCCTGACCCTCACCGTCCCCTAATCTTAACCCGTACGCTGACACTAACCCTCGCCCTCACACGTACGCTCCCCCTAAAGCGTTGTCGTACCCTCACCTGGACCCTAATCCGTCCCCGTCCCCTAACCCTAACCCTAGCCCGAACCCTAACCCTAACCCTTCCCCGAAGCCTGACCCTCACCCGTCCCCTAATCCTAACCCGTACGCTGACACTAACCCGCGCCCTCACACGTACGCTCCCCCTAAAGCGTTGTCGTGCCCTCACCTGGACCCTAAACCGTCCCCGTCCGCTAACCCTAACCCTAGCCCGAACCCTAACCCTAACCCTTCCCCGAAGCCTGACCCTCATCCGTCCCCTAATCCTAATTCGTACGCTGACACTAACCCGCGCCCTCACATGTATGCTCCCCCTAAAGCGTTGTCCTGCCCTCACCTGGACCCTAAACCGTCCCCGTCCCCTAACCCTAACCCTAGCCCGAACCCTAACCCTAAACGTTCCCCGAAGCCTGACCCTCACCCGTCCCCTAATCCTAACCCGTACGCTGACACTAACCCGCGCCCTCACACGTACGCTCCCCCTAAAGCGTTGTCGTGCCCTCACCTGGAACCTAAACCGTCCCCGTCCCCTAACCCTAACCCTAGCCCGAACCCTAACCCTAAACCTTCCCCGAAGCCTGACCCTCACCCGTCCCCTAATCCTAACCCGTACGCTGACACTAACCCGCGCCCTCACACGTACGCTCCCCCTAAAGCGTTCTCGTGCCCTCACCTGGAACCTAAACCGTCCCCGTCCCCTAACCCTAACCCTAGCCCGAACCCTAACCCTAAACCTTCCCCGAAGCCTGACCCTCACCCGTCCCCTAATCCTAACCCATACGCTGACACTAACCCGCGCCCTCACACGTACGCTCCCCCTAATGCGTTGTCGTGCCCTCACCTGGACCCTAAACCGTCCCCGTCCGCTAACCCTAACCCTAGCCCGAACCCTAACCCTAAGCCTTCCCCGAAGCCTGACCCTCACCCGTCCCCTAATCCTAACCCGTACGCTGACACTAACCCGCGCCCTCACACGTACGCTCCCCCTAAAGCGTTGTCGTGCCCTCACCTGGACCCTAAACCGTCCCCGTCCCCTAACCCTAACCCTAGCCCGTACCCTAACCCTAAACCTTCCCCGAAGCCTGACCCTCACCCATCCCCTAATCCTAAACCGTACTTAGACACTAACCCGCGCCCTAACACGTACGCTCCCCCTAAAGCGTTGTCGTACCCTCACCTGGACCCTAAACCGTCCCCGTCCCCTAACCCTAACCCTAGCCCGAACCCTAACCTTAACCCTTCCCCGAAGCCTGACCCTCACCCGTCCCCTAATCCTAACCTGTACGCTGACACGAACCCGCGCCCTCACACGTACGCTCCCCCTAAAGCGTTGTCGTACCCTCACCTGGACCCTAAACCGTCCCCGTCCCCTAACCCTAACCCTAGCCCGAACCCTAACCCTAACCCTTCCCCGAAGCCTGACCCTCACCGTCCCCTAATCTTAACCCGTACGCTGACACTAACCCGCGCCCTCACACGTACGCTCCCCCTAAAGCGTTGTCGTGCCCTCACCTGGACCCTAAACCGTCCCCGTCCCCTAACCCTAACCCTAGCCCGAACTCTAACCCTAACCCTTCCCCGAAGCCTGACCCTCACGCGTCCCCTAATCCTAACCCGTACGCTGACACTAACCCGCGCCCTCACACGTACGCTCCCCCTAAAGCGTTGTCGTACCCTCACCTGGACCCTAAACCGTCCCCGTCCCCTAACCCTAACCCTAGCCCGAACCCTAACCCTAACCCTTCCCCGAAGCCTGACCCTCACCCGTCCCCTAATCCTAACCCGTACGCTGACACTAACACGCGCCCTCACACGTACGCTCCCCCTAAAGCGTTGTCGTGCCCTCACCTGGACCCTAAACCGTCCCCGTCCCCTAACCGTAACCCTAGCCCGAACCCTAACCCTAACCCTTCCCCGAAGCCTGACCCTCACCCGTCCCCTAATCCTAACCCGTACGCTGACACTAAACCTCGCCCTCACACGTACGCTCCCCCTAAAGTGTTGTCGTACCCTCACCTGGACCCTAAACCGTTCCCGTCCCCTAACCCTAACCCTAGCCCGAACCCTAACCTTAACCCTTCCCCGAAGCCTGACCCTCACCCGTCCCCTAATCCTAACCTGTACGCTGACACGAACCCGCGCCCTCACACGTACGCTCCCCCTAAAGCGTTGTCGTACCCTCACCTGGACCCTAAACCGTCCCCGTCCCCTAACCCTAACCCTAGCTCGAACCCTAACCCTAAACCTTCCCCGAAGCCTGACCCTCACCGTCCCCTAATCTTAACCCGTACGCTGACACTAACCCTCGCCCTCACACGTACGCTCCCCCTAAAGCGTTGTCGTACCCTCACCTGGACCCTAATCCGTCCCCGTCCCCTAACCCTAACCCTAGCCCGAACCCTAACCCTAACCCTTCCCCGAAGCCTGACCCTCACCCGTCCCCTAATCCTAACCCGTACGCTGACACTAACCCGCGCCCTCACACGTACGCTCCCCCTAAAGCGTTGTCGTGCCCTCACCTGGACCCTAAACCGTCCCCGTCCGCTAACCCTAACCCTAGCCCGAACCCTAACCCTAACCCTTCCCCGAAGCCTGACCCTCATCCGTCCCCTAATCCTAATTCGTACGCTGACACTAACCCGCGCCCTCACATGTATGCTCCCCCTAAAGCGTTGTCCTGCCCTCACCTGTACCCTAAACCGTCCCCGTCCCCTAACCCTAACCCTAGCCCGAACCCTAACCCTAAACCTTCCTGGAAGCCTGACCCTCACCCGTCCCCTAATCCTAACCCGTACGCTGACACTAACCCGCGCCCTCACACCTACGCTCCCCCTAAAGCGTTGTCGTGCCCTCACCTGGAACCTAAACCGTCCCCGTCCCCTAACCCTAACCCTAGCCCGAACCCTAACCCTAAACCTTCCCCGAAGCCTGACCCTCACCCGTCCCCTAATCCTAACCCGTACGCTGACACTAACCCGCGCCCTCACACGTACGCTCCCCCTAAAGCGTTGTCGTGCCCTCACCTGGACCCTAAACCGTCCCCGTCCCCTAACCCTAACCCTAGCCCGTACCCTAACCCTAAACCTTCCCCGAAGCCTGACCCTCACCCATCCCCTAATCCTAAACCGTACTTAGACACTAACCCGCGCCCTAACACGTACGCTCCCCCAAAAGCGTTGTCGTACCCTCACCTGGACCCTAAACCGTCCCCGTCCCCTAACCCTAACCCTAGCCCGAACCCTAACCTTAACCCTTCCCCGAAGCCTGACCCTCACCCGTCCCCTAATCCTAACCTGTACGCTGACACGAACCCGCGCCCTCACACGTACGCTCCCCCTAAAGCGTTGTCGTACCCTCACCTGGACCCTAAACCGTCCCCGTCCCCTAACCCTAACCCTAGCCCGAACCCTAACCCTAACCCTTCCCCGAAGCCTGACCCTCACCGTCCCCTAATCTTAACCCGTACGCTGACACTAACCCGCGCCCTCACACGTACGCTCCCCCTAAAGCGTTGTCGTGCCCTCACCTGGACCCTAAACCGTCCCCGTCCCCTAACCCTAACCCTAGCCCGAACTCTAACCCTAACCCTTCCCCGAAGCCTGACCCTCACGCGTCCCCTAATCCTAACCCGTACGCTGACACTAACCCGCGCCCTCACACGTACGCTCCCCCTAAAGCGTTGTCGTACCCTCACCTGGACCCTAAACCGTCCCCGTCCCCTAACCCTAACCCTAGCCCGAACCCTAACCCTAACCCTTCCCCGAAGCCTGACCCTCACCCGTCCCCTAATCCTAACCCGTACGCTGACACTAACCCGCGCCCTCACACGTACGCTCCCCCTAAAGCGTTGTCGTGCCCTCACCTGGACCCTAAACCGTCCCCGTCCCCTAACCCTAACCCTAGCCCGAACCCTAACCCTAACCCTTCCCCGAAGCCTGACCATCACCGTCTCTTAATCTTAACCCGTACGCTGACACTAAACCTCGCCCTCACACGTACGCTCTCCCTAAAGCGTTGTCGTACCCTCACCTGGACCCTAAACCGTCCCTGTCCCCTAACCCTAACCATAGCCCGAACCCTAACCCTAACCCTTCCCCGAAGCCTTACCCTCACCCGTCACCTAATCCTAACACGTACGCTGACACTAACCCGTGCCCTCACACGTACGATCCCCCTAAAGCGTTGTCGTACCCTCACCTGGACCCTAAACCGTCCCTGTCCCCTAACCCTAACCCTAGCCCGAACCCTAACCCTAACACTTCCCCGAAGCCTGACCCTCACCCGTCCCCTAATCCTAACACGTACGCTGACACTAACCCGCGCGCTCACACGTACGCTCCCCCTAAAGCGTTGTCGTACCCTCACCTGGACCCTAAACCGTCCCCGTCCCCTAACCCTAACCCCAGCCCGAACCCTAACCCTAACCCTTCCCTGAAGCCTGACCCTCACCGTCCCCTAATCTTAACCCGTACGCTGACACTAAACCTCGCCCTCACACGTACGCTCCCCCTAAAGCGTTGTCGTACCCTCACCTGGACCCTAAACCGTCCCCGTCCCCTAACCCTAACCCTAGCCCGAACCCTAATCCTAACCCTTCCCCGAAGCCTTACCCTCGCCCATCACCTAATCCTAACCCGTACGCTGACACTAACCCGTGCCCTCACACGTACGATCCCCCTAAAGCGTTGTCGTACCCTCACCTGGACCCTAAACCGTCCCTGTCCCCTAACCCTAACCGTAGCCCGAACCCTAACCCTAACCCTTCCCCGAAGCCTGACCCTCACCCGTCCCCTAATCCTAACCCGTACGCTGACACTAACCCGCGCCCTCACACGTACGCTCCCCCTAAAGCGTTGTCGTACCCTCACCTGGACCCTAAACCGTCCCCGTCCCCTAACCCTAACCCTAGCCCGAACCCTAACCCTAACGCTTCCCCGAAGCTTGACCCTCACCCGTCCCCTAATCCTAACCCGTACGCTGACACTAACCCGCGCCCTCACACGTACGCTCCCCCTAAAGCGTTGTCGTACCCTCACCTGGACCCTAAACCGTCCCCGTCCCCTAACCCTAACCTTAGCCCGAACCCTAACCCTAACCCTTCCCCGAAGCCTGACCCTCACCGTCCCCTAATCTTAACCCGTACGCTGACACTAAACCTCGCCCTCACACGTACGCTCCCCCTAAAGCGTTGTCGTACCCTCACCTGGACCCTAAACTGTCCCCGTCCCCTAACCCTAACCCTAGCCCGAACCCTAACCGTAACCCTTCCGCGAAGCCTGACCCTCACCCGTCCCCTAATCCTAACCCGTACGCTGACACTAACCCGCGCCCTCACACGTACGCTCCCCCTAAAGCGTTGTCGTGCCCTCACCTGGACCCTAAACCGTCACCGTCCCCTAACCCTAACCCTAGCCCGAACCCTAACCCTAACCCTTCCCCGAAGCCTGACCCTCACCGTCCCCTAATCTTAACCCGTATGCTGACACTAAACCTCGCCCTCACACGTACGCTCCCCCTAAAGCGTTGTCGTACCCTCACCTGGACCCTAAACCGTCCCCGTCCCCTAACCCTAACCCTAGCCCGAACCCTAACCCTAACCCTTCCCCGAAGCCTGACCCTCACCCGTCACCTAATCCTAACCCGTACGCTGACACTAACCCGTGCCCTCACACGTACGCTCCCCCTAAAGCGTTGTCGTACCCTCACCTGGACCCTAAACCGTCCCTGTCCCCTAACCCTAACCCTAGCCCGAACCCTAACCCTAACCCTTCCCCGAAGCCTGACCCTCACGCGTCCCCTAATCCTAACCCGTACGCTGACACTAACCCGCGCCCTCACACGTACGCTCCCCCTAAAGCGTTGTCGTACCCTCACCTGGACCCTAAACCGTCCCCGTCCCCTAACCCTAACCCTAGCCCGAACCCTAACCCTAACCCTTCCGCGAAGCCTGACCCTCACCCGTCCCCTAATCCTAACCCGTACGCTGACACTAACCCGCGCCCTCACACGTACGCTCCCCCTAAAGCGTTGTCGTGCCCTCACCTGGACCCTAAACCGTCCCCGTCCCCTAACCCTAACCCTAGCCCGAACCCTAACCCTAACCCTTCCCCGAAGCCTGACCCTCACCCGTCCCCTAATCTTAACCCGTACGCTGACACTAACCCGTGGCCTCACACGTATGCTCCCCCTAAAGCGTTGTCGTGCCCTCACCTGGACCCTAAACCGTGTCCGTCCCCTAACCCTAACCCTAGCCCGAACCCTAACCCTAACACTTCCCCGAACCCTGACCCTCACCCGTCCCCTAATCCTAATGCGTACGCTGACACTAACCCGCGCCCTCACACGTACGCTCCCACTAAAGCGTTGTCGTACCCTCACCTGGACCCTAAACCGTCCCCGTCCCCTAACCCTAACCCTAGCCCGAACCCTAACCCTAACCCTTACCCGAAGCCTGACCCTCACCCGTCCCCTAATCCTATCCCGTACGCTGACACTAACCCGCGCCCTCACACGTACCCTCCCCCTAAAGCGTTGTCGTGCCCTCACCTGGACCCTAAACCGTCCCCGTCCCCTAACCCTAACCCTAGCCCGAATCCTAACCCTAACCCTTCCCCGAAGCCTGACCTTCACCGTCCCCTAATCTTAACCCGTACGCTGACACTAACCCGCGCCCTCACACGTACGCTCCCCCTAAAGCGTTGTCGTGCCCTCACCTGGACCCTAAACCGTCCCCGTCCGCAAACCCTAACCCTAGCCCGAACCCTAACCCTAACACTTCCCCGAAGCCTGACCCTCACCCGTCCCGTAATCCTAACGCGTACGCTGACACTAACCCGCGCCCTCACACGTACGCTCCCACTAAAGCGTTGTCGTACCCTCACCTGGACCCTAAACCGTCCCCGTCCGCTAACCCTAACCCTAGCCCGAACCCTAACCCTAAGCCTTCCCCGAAGCCTGACCCTCACCCGTCCCCTAATCCTAACCCGTACGCTGACACTAACCCGCGCCCTCACACGTACGCTCCCCCTAAAGCGTTGTCGTGCCCTCACCTGGACCCTAAACCGTCCCCGTCCCCTAACCCTAACCCTAGCCCGAACCCTAACCCTAAACCTTCCCCGAAGCCTGACCCTCACCCGTCCCCTAATCCTAAACCGTACTTAGACACTAACCCGCGCCCTCACACGTACGCTCCCCCTAAAGCGTTGTCGTGCCCTCACCTGGACCCTAAACCGTCCCCGTCCCCTAACCCTAACCCTAGCCCGAACCCTAAACCTAACCCTTCCCCGAAACCTGACCCTCACTCGTCCCCTAATCCTAACCCGTACGCTGACACTAACCCGCGCCCTCACACGTACGCTCCCCCTAAAGCGTTGTCGTACCCTCACCTGGACCCTAAACCGTCCCTGTCCCCTAACCCTAACCCTAGCCCGAACCCTAACCCTAACCCTTCCCCGAAGCCTGACCATCACCGTCTCTTAATCTTAACCCGTACGCTGACACTAAACCTCGCCCTCACACGTACGCTCTCCCTAAAGCGTTGTCGTACCCTCACCTGGACCCTAAACCGTCCCTGTCCCCTAACCCTAACCATAGCCCGAACCCTAACCCTAACCCTTCCCCGAAGCCTTACCCTCACCCGTCACCTAATCCTAACACGTACGCTGACACTAACCCGTGCCCTCACACGTACGATCCCCCTAAAGCGTTGTCGTACCCTCACCTGGACCCTAAACCGTCCCTGTCCCCTAACCCTAACCCTAGCCCGAACCCTAACCCTAACACTTCCCCGAAGCCTGACCCTCACCCGTCCCCTAATCCTAACACGTACGCTGACACTAACCCGCGCGCTCACACGTACGCTCCCCCTAAAGCGTTGTCGTACCCTCACCTGGACCCTAAACCGTCCCCGTCCCCTAACCCTAACCCCAGCCCGAACCCTAACCCTAACCCTTCCCTGAAGCCTGACCCTCACCGTCCCCTAATCTTAACCCGTACGCTGACACTAAACCTCGCCCTCACACGTACGCTCCCCCTAAAGCGTTGTCGTACCCTCACCTGGACCCTAAACCGTCCCCGTCCCCTAACCCTAACCCTAGCCCGAACCCTAATCCTAACCCTTCCCCGAAGCCTTACCCTCGCCCATCACCTAATCCTAACCCGTACGCTGACACTAACCCGTGCCCTCACACGTACGATCCCCCTAAAGCGTTGTCGTACCCTCACCTGGACCCTAAACCGTCCCTGTCCCCTAACCCTAACCGTAGCCCGAACCCTAACCCTAACCCTTCCCCGAAGCCTGACCCTCACCCGTCCCCTAATCCTAACCCGTACGCTGACACTAACCCGCGCCCTCACACGTACGCTCCCCCTAAAGCGTTGTCGTACCCTCACCTGGACCCTAAACCGTCCCCGTCCCCTAACCCTAACCCTAGCCCGAACCCTAACCCTAACGCTTCCCCGAAGGTTGACCCTCACCCGTCCCCTAATCCTAACCCGTACGCTGACACTAACCCGCGCCCTCACACGTACGCTCCCCCTAAAGCGTTGTCGTACCCTCACCTGGACCCTAAACCGTCCCCGTCCCCTAACCCTAACCTTAGCCCGAACCCTAACCCTAACCCTTCCCCGAAGCCTGACCCTCACCGTCCCCTAATCTTAACCCGTACGCTGACACTAAACCTCGCCCTCACACGTACGCTCCCCCTAAAGCGTTGTCGTACCCTCACCTGGACCCTAAACCGTCCCCGTCCCCTAACCCTAACCCTAGCCCGAACCCTAACCGTAACCCTTCCGCGAAGCCTGACCCTCACCCGTCCCCTAATCCTAACCCGTACGCTGACACTAACCCGCGCCCTCACACGTACGCTCCCCCTAAAGCGTTGTCGTGCCCTCACCTGGACCCTAAACCGTCACCGTCCCCTAACCCTAACCCTAGCCCGAACCCTAACCCTAACCCTTCCCCGAAGCCTGACCCTCACCGTCCCCTAATCTTAACCCGTATGCTGACACTAAACCTCGCCCTCACACGTACGCTCCCCCTAAAGCGTTGTCGTACCCTCACCTGGACCCTAAACCGTCCCCGTCCCCTAACCCTAACCCTAGCCCGAACCCTAACCCTAACCCTTCCCCGAAGCCTGACCCTCACCCGTCACCTAATCCTAACCCGTACGCTGACACTAACCCGTGCCCTCACACGTACGCTCCCCCTAAAGCGTTGTCGTACCCTCACCTGGACCCTAAACCGTCCCTGTCCCCTAACCCTAACCCTAGCCCGAACCCTAACCCTAACCCTTCCCCGAAGCCTGACCCTCACGCGTCCCCTAATCCTAACCCGTACGCTGACACTAACCCGCGCCCTCACACGTACGCTCCCCCTAAAGCGTTGTCGTACCCTCACCTGGACCCTAAACCGTCCCCGTCCCCTAACCCTAACCCTAGCCCGAACCCTAACCCTAACCCTTCCGCGAAGCCTGACCCTCACCCGTCCCCTAATCCTAACCCGTACGCTGACACTAACCTGCGCCCTCACACGTACGCTCCCCCTAAAGCGTTGTCGTGCCCTCACCTGGACCCTAAACCGTCCCCGTCCCCTAACCCTAACCCTAGCCCGAACCCTAACCCTAACCCTTCCCCGAAGCCTGACCCTCACCCGTCCCCTAATCTTAACCCGTACGCTGACACTAACCCGCGGCCTCACACGTACGCTCCCCCTAAAGCGTTGTCGTGCCCTCACCTGGACCCTAAACCGTGTCCGTCCCCTAACCCTAACCCTAGCCCGAACCCTAACCCTAACACTTCCCCGAACCCTGACCCTCACCCGTCCCCTAATCCTAATGCGTACGCTGACACTAACCCGCGCCCTCACACGTACGCTCCCACTAAAGCGTTGTCGTACCCTCACCTGGACCCTAAACCGTCCCCGTCCCCTAACCCTAACCCTAGCCCGAACCCTAACCCTAACCCTTCCCCGAAGCCTGACCCTCACCCGTCCCCTAATCCTATCCCGTACGCTGACACTAACCCGCGCCCTCACACGTACCCTCCCCCTAAAGCGTTGTCGTGCCCTCACCTGGACCCTAAACCGTCCCCGTCCCCTAACCCTAACCCTAGCCCGAATCCTAACCCTAACCCTTCCCCGAAGCCTGACCTTCACCGTCCCCTAATCTTAACCCGTACGCTGACACTAACCCGCGCCCTCACACGTACGCTCCCCCTAAAGCGTTGTCGTGCCCTCACCTGGACCCTAAACCGTCCCCGTCCGCAAACCCTAACCCTAGCCCGAACCCTAACCCTAACACTTCCCCGAAGCCTGACCCTCACCCGTCCCCTAATCCTAACGCGTACGCTGACACTAACCCGCGCCCTCACACGTACGCTCCCACTAAAGCGTTGTCGTACCCTCACCTGGACCCTAAACCGTCCCCGTCCGCTAACCCTAACCCTAGCCCGAACCCTAACCCTAAGCCTTCCCCGAAGCCTGACCCTCACCCGTCCCCTAATCCTAACCCGTACGCTGACACTAACCCGCGCCCTCACACGTACGCTCCCCCTAAAGCGTTGTCGTGCCCTCACCTGGACCCTAAACCGTCCCCGTCCCCTAACCCTAACCCTAGCCCGAACCCTAACCCTAAACCTTCCCCGAAGCCTGACCCTCACCCGTCCCCTAATCCTAAACCGTACTTAGACACTAACCCGCGCCCTCACACGTACGCTCCCCCTAAAGCGTTGTCGTGCCCTCACCTGGACCCTAAACCGTCCCCGTCCCCTAACCCTAACCCTAGCCCGAACCCTAAACCTAACCCTTCCCCGAAACCTGACCCTCACTCGTCCCCTAATCCTAACCCGTACGCTGACACTAACCCGCGCCCTCACACGTACGCTCCCCCTAAAGCGTTGTCGTACCCTCACCTGGACCCTAAACCGTCCCTAACCCCTAACCCTAACCCTAGCCCGAACCCTAACCCTAACGCTTCCCCGAAGCCTGACCCTCACCCGTCCCCTAATCCTAAACCGTACGCTGACACTAACCCGCGCCCTCACACGTACGCTCCCCCTAAAGCGTTGTCGTGCCCTCACCTGGACCCTAAACCGTCCCCATCCCCTAACCCTAACCCTAGCCCGAACCCTAACCCTAACCCTTCCCCGAAGCCTGACCCTCACCGTCCCCTAATCTTAACCCGTACGCTGACACTAAACCTCGCCCTCACACGTACGCTCCCCCTAAAGTCTTGTCGTACCCTCACCTGGACCCTAAACCGTCCCCGTCCCCTAACCCTAAACCTAGCCCGAACCCTAAACCTAACCCTTCCCCGAAACCTGACCCTCACCCGTCCCCTAATCCTAACCCGTACGCTGAAACTAACCCGCGCCCTCACACGTACGCTCCCCCTAAAGCATTGTCGTACCCTCACCTGGACCCTAAACCGTCCCCGTCCCCTAACCCTAACCCTAGCCCGAACCCTAACCTTAACACTTCCCCGAAGCCTGAACCTCACCCATCCCCTAATCCTAACCTGTACGCTGACACTAACCCGCGCCCTCACACGTACGCTCCCCCTAAAGCGTTGTCGTACCCTCACCTGGACCCTAAACCGTCCCCGTCCCCTAACCCTAACCCTAGCCCAAACCCTACCCTAACCCTTCCCCGAAGCCTGACCCTCACCGTCCCCTATTCTTAACCCGTACGCTGACACTAACCCTCGCCCTCACACGTACGCTCCCCCTAAAGCGTTGTCGTACCCTCACCTGGACCCTAAACCGTCCCCGTCCCCTAACCCTAACCCTAGCCCAAACCCTAACCCTAACCCTTCCCCGAAGCCTGACCCTCACCCGTCCCCTAATCCTAACCCGTACGCTGACACTAACCCGCGCCCTCACACGTACGCTCCCCCTAAAGCGTTGTCGTGCCCTCACCTGGACCCTAAACCGTCCCCGTCCGCTAACCCTAACCCTAGCCCGAACCCTAACCCTAACCCTTCCCCGAAGCCTGATCCTCACCCGTCCCATAATCCTATACCGTACGCTGACACTAACCCGCGCCCTCACACGTACGCTCCCCCTAAAGCGTTGTCGTGCCCTCACCTGGACCCTAAACCGTCCCCGGCCCCTAACCCTAACCCTAGCCCGAACCCTAAACCTAACCCTTCCCCGAAGCCTGACCCTCACCCGTCCCCTAATCCTAACCCGTACGCTGACACTAACCCGCGCCCTCACACGTACGCTCCCCCTAAAGCGTTGTCGTGCCCTCACCTGGACTCTAAACCGTCCCCGTCCCCTAACCCTAACCCTAGCCCGAACCCTAACCCTAACCCTTCCCCGAAGCCTGACCCTCACCCGTCCCCTAATCCTATCCCGTACGCTGACACTAACCCGCGCCCTCACACGTACGCTACCCCTAAAGCGTTGTCGTGCCCTCACCTGGACCCTAAACCGTCCCCGTCCCCTAACCCTAACCCTAGCCCGAATCCTAACCCTAACCCTTCCCCGAAGCCTGACCTTCACCGTCCCCTAATCTTAACCCGTACGCTGACACTAACCCTCGCCCTCACACGTACGCTCCCCCTAAAGCGTTGTCGTACCCTCACCTGGACCCTAAACCGTCCCCGTCCCCTAACCCTAACCCTAGCCCGAACCCTAACCCTAACCCTTCCCCGAAGCCTGACCCTCACCCGTCCCCTAATCCTAACCCATACGCTGACACTAACCCGCGCCCTCACACGTACGCTCCCCCTAAAGCGTTGTCCTGCCCTCACCTGGACCCTAAACCGTCCCCTTCCCCTAACCCTAACCCTAGCCCGAACCCTAACCCTAAACCTTCCCCGAAACCTGACCCTCACCCGTCCCCTAATCCTAACCCGTACGCTGACACTAACCCGCGCCCTCACACGTACGCTCCCCCTAAAGCGTTGTCGTGCCCTCAACTGGAACCTAAACCGTCCCCGTCCCCTAACCCTAACCCTAGCCCGAACCCTAACCCTAAACCTTCCCCGAAGCCTGACCCTCACCCGTCCCCTAATCCTAACCCGTACGCTGACACTAACCCGCGCCCTCACACGTACGCTCCCCCTAAAGCGTTGTCGTGCCCTCACCTGGACCCTAAACCGTCCCCGTCCCCTAACCCTAACCCTAGCCCGAACCCTAACCCTAACCCTTCCACGAAGCCTGACACTCACCCGTCCCCTAATCCTAACCCGTACGCTGACACTAACCCGCGCCCTCACACGTACGCTCCCCCTAAAGCGTTGTCGTGCCCTCACCTGGACCCTAAACCGTCCCCGTCCCCTAACCCTAACCCTAGCCCGAACTCTAACCCTAACCCTTCCCCGAAGCGTGACCCTCACGCGTCCCCTAATCCTAACCCGTACGCTAACACTAACCCGCGCCCTCACACGTACGCTCCCCCTAAAGCGTTATCGTACCCTCACCTGGACCCTAAACCGTCCCCGTCCCCTAACCCTAACCCTAGCCCGAACCCTAACCCTAACCCTTCCCCGAAGCCTGACCCTCACCCGTCCCCTAATCCTAACCCGTACGCTGACACTAACCCGCGCCCTCACACGTACGCTCCCCCTAAAGCGTTGTCGTGCCCTCACCTGGACCCTAAACCGTCACCGTCCCCTAACCCTAACCCTAGCCCGAACCCTAACCCTAACCCTTCCCCGAAGCCTGACCCTCACCCGTCCCCTAATCCTAACCCGTACGCTGACACTAACCCGCGCCCTCACACGTACGCTCCCCCTAAAGCGTTGCGTACCCTCACCTGGACCCTAAACCGTCCCCGTCCCCTAACCCTAACCCTAGCCCGAACCCTAACCTTAACCCTTCCCCGAAGCCTGACCCTCACCCGTCCCCTAATCCTAACCCGTACGCTGACACTAACCCGCGCCCTCACACGTACGCTCCCCCTAAAGCGTTGTCGTGCCCTCACCTAGAACCTAAACCGTCCCCGTCCCCTAACCCTAACCCTAGCCCGAACCCTAACCCTAAACCTTCCCCGAAGCCTGACCCTCACCCGTCCCCTAATCCTAACCCGTACGCTGACACTAACCCGCGCCCTCACACGTACGCTCCCCCTAAAGCGTTGTCGTACCCTCACCTGGACCCTAAACCGTCCCCGTCCCCTAACCCTAACCCTAGCCCGAACCCTAACCCTAACGCTTCCCCGAAGCCTGACCCTCACCCGTCCCCTAATCCTAACCCGTACGCTGTCACTAACCCGCGCCCTCACACGTACGCTCCTCCTAAAGCATTGTCGTACCCTCACTTGGACCCTAAACCGTCCCCGTCCCCTAACCCTAACCCTAGCCCGAACCCTAACCCTAACCCTTCCCCGAAGCCTGACCCTCACCGTCCCCTAATCTTAACCCGTACGCTGACACTAAACCTCGCCCTCACACATACGCTCCCCCTAAAGCGTTGTCGTACCGTCACCTGGACCCTAAACCGTCCCTGTCCCCTAACCCTAACCCTAGCCCGAACCCTAAACCTAACCCTTCCCCGAAGCCTGACCCTCACCTGTCCCCTAATCCTAATTCCTACGCTGATACTAACCCGCGCCCTCACACGTATGCTCCCCCTAAAGCGTTGTCGTGCCCTCATCTGGACCCTAAACCGTCCCCGTCCCCTAACCCTAACCCTAGCCCGAACCCTAAACCTAAACCTTCCCCGAAGCCTGACCCTCACCCGTCCCCTAATCCTAACCCGTACGCTGACACTAACCCGCGCCCTCACACGTACGCTCCCCCTAAAGCGTTGTCGTGCCCTCACCTGGACCCTAAACCGTCCCCGTCCCCTAACCCTAACCCTAGCCCGAACCCTAACCCTAACCCTTCCCCGAAGCCTGACCCTCACCCGTCCCCTAATCCTATCCCGTACGCTGACAATAACCCGCGCCCTCACACGTACGCTCCACCTAAAGCGTTGTCGTGCCCTCACCTGGACCCTAAACCGTCCCCGTCCCCTAACCCTAACCCTAGCCCGAACCCTAACCCTAACCCTTCCCCGAAGCCTGACCCTCACTCGTCCCCTAATCCTAATCCTTACGCTGACACTAACCCGTGCCCTCACATGTACGCTCCCCCTAAAGCATTGTCGTACCCTCACCTGGATCCTAAACCGTCCCCGTCTCCTAAACCTAACCCTAGCCCGAACCCTAACCCTAACCCTTCCCCGAAGCCTGACCCTCACCCGTCCCCTAATCCTAACCCGTACGCTGACAATAACCCGCGCCCTCACACGTACGCTCCCCCTAAAGCGTTGTCGTACCCTCACCTGGACCCTAAACCGTCCCCGTCCCCTAACCCTAACCCTAGCCCGAACCCAAACCCTAACCCTTCCCCGAAGCCTGACCCTCACCCGTCCCCTAATCCTAACCCGTACGCTGACACTAACCCGCGCCCTCACACGTACGCTCCCCCTAAAGCGTTGTCGTACCCTCACCTGGACCCTAAACGGTCCCCGTCCCCTAACCCTAACCCTAACCCAAACCCTAACCCTAACCCTTCCCCGAAGCCTGACCCTCACCCGTCCCCTAATCCTAACCCTTACGCTGACACTAACCCGCGCCCTCACACGTACGCTCCCCCTAAAGAGTTGTCGTGCCCTCACCTGGACCCTAAACCGTCCCCGTCCGCTAACCCTAACCCTAGCCCGAACCCTAACCCTAACCCTTCCCGAAGCCTGACCCTCACCTATCCCCTAATCCTAACCCGTACGCTGACACTAACCCGCGCCCTCACACGTACGCTCCCCCTAAAGCGTTGTCGTGCCCTCACCTGGACCCTAAACCGTCACCGTCCCCTAACCCTAACCCTAGCCCGAACCCTAACCCTAACCCTTCCCCGAAGCCTGACCCTCACCCGTCCCCTAATCCTATCCCGTACGCTGACACTAACCCGCGCCCTCACACGTACGCTACCCCTAAAGCGTTGTCGTGCCCTCACCTGGACCCTAAACCGTCCCCGTCCCCTAACCCTAACCCTAGCCCGAATCCTAACCCTAACCCTTCCCCGAAGCCTGACCTTCACCGTCCCCTAATCTTAACCCGTACGCTGACACTAACCCTCGCCCTCACACGTACGCTCCCCCTAAAGCGTTGTCGTACCCTCACCTGGACCCTAAACCGTCCCCGTCCCCTAACCCTAACCCTAGCCCGAACCCTAACCCTAACCCTTCCCCGAAGCCTGACCCTCACCCGTCCCCTAATCCTAACCCATACGCTGACACTAACCCGCGCCCTCACACGTACGCTCCCCCTAAAGCGTTGTCCTGCCCTCACCTGGACCCTAAACCGTCCCCTTCCCCTAACCCTAACCCTAGCCCGAACCCTAACCCTAAACCTTCCCCGAAACCTGACCCTCACCCGTCCCCTAATCCTAACCCGTACGCTGACACTAACCCGCGCCCTCACACGTACGCTCCCCCTAAAGCGTTGTCGTGCCCTCAACTGGAACCTAAACCGTCCCCGTCCCCTAACCCTAACCCTAGCCCGAACCCTAACCCTAAACCTTCCCCGAAGCCTGACCCTCACCCGTCCCCTAATCCTAACCCGTACGCTGACACTAACCCGCGCCCTCACACGTACGCTCCCCCTAAAGCGTTGTCGTGCCCTCACCTGGACCCTAAACCGTCCCCGTCCCCTAACCCTAACCCTAGCCCGAACCCTAACCCTAACCCTTCCACGAAGCCTGACACTCACCCGTCCCCTAATCCTAACCCGTACGCTGACACTAACCCGCGCCCTCACACGTACGCTCCCCCTAAAGCGTTGTCGTGCCCTCACCTGGACCCTAAACCGTCCCCGTCCCTTAACCCTAACCCTAGCCCGAACTCTAACCCTAACCCTTCCCCGAAGCGTGACCCTCACGCGTCCCCTAATCCTAACCCGTACGCTAACACTAACCCGCGCCCTCACACGTACGCTCCCCCTAAAGCGTTATCGTACCCTCACCTGGACCCTAAACCGTCCCCGTCCCCTAACCCTAACCCTAGCCCGAACCCTAACCCTAACCCTTCCCCGAAGCCTGACCCTCACCCGTCCCCTAATCCTAACCCGTACGCTGACACTAACCCGCGCCCTCACACGTACGCTCCCCCTAAAGCGTTGTCGTGCCCTCACCTGGACCCTAAACCGTCACCGTCCCCTAACCCTAACCCTAGCCCGAACCCTAACCCTAACCCTTCCCCGAAGCCTGACCCTCACCCGTCCCCTAATCCTAACCCGTACGCTGACACTAACCCGCGCCCTCACACGTACGCTCCCCCTAAAGCGTTGCGTACCCTCACCTGGACCCTAAACCGTCCCCGTCCCCTAACCCTAAACCTAGCCCGAACCCTAACCTTAACCCTTCCCCGAAGCCTGACCCTCACCCGTCCCCTAATCCTAACCTGTACGCTGACACGAACCCGCGCCCTCACACGTACGCTCCCCCTAAAGCGTTGTCGTGCCCTCACCTGGACCCTAAACCGTCCCCGTCCGCTAACCCTAACCCTAGCCCGAACCCTAACCCTAACCCTTCCCCGAAGCCTGACCCTCACCCGTCCCCTAATCCTAATTCGTACGCTGACAATAACCCGCGCCCTCACATGTATGCTCCCCCTAAAGCGTTGTCCTGCCCTCACCTGGACCCTAAACCGTCCCCGTCCCCTAACCCTAACCCTAGCCCGAAACCTAACCCTAAACCTTCCCCGATGCCTGACCCTCACCCGTCCCCTAATCCTAACCCGTACGCTGACACTAACCCGCGCCCTCACACGTACGCTCCCCCTAAAGCGTTGTCGTGCCCTCACCTAGAACCTAAACCGTCCCCGTCCCCTAACCCTAACCCTAGCCCGAACCCTAACCCTAAACCTTCCCCGAAGCCTGACCCTCACCCGTCCCCTAATCCTAACCCGTACGCTGACACTAACCCGCGCCCTCACACGTACGCTCCCCCTAAAGCGTTGTCGTACCCTCACCTGGACCCTAAACCGTCCCCGTCCCCTAACCCTAACCCTAGCCCGAACCCTAACCCTAACGCTTCCCCGAAGCCTGACCCTCACCCGTCCCCTAATCCTAACCCGTACGCTGTCACTAACCCGCGCCCTCACACGTACGCTCCTCCTAAAGCGTTGTCGTACCCTCACTTGGACCCTAAACCGTCCCCGTCCCCTAACCCTAACCCTAGCCCGAACCCTAACCCTAACCCTTCCCCGAAGCCTGACCCTCACCGTCCCCTAATCTTAACCCGTACGCTGACACTAAACCTCGCCCTCACACATACGCTCCCCCTAAAGCGTTGTCGTACCGTCACCTGGACCCTAAACCGTCCCTGTCCCCTAACCCTAACCCTAGCCCGAACCCTAAACCTAACCCTTCCCCGAAGCCTGACCCTCACCTGTCCCCTAATCCTAATTCCTACGCTGATACTAACCCGCGCCCTCACACGTATGCTCCCCCTAAAGCGTTGTCGTGCCCTCATCTGGACCCTAAACCGTCCCCGTCCCCTAACCCTAACCCTAGCCCGAACCCTAAACCTAAACCTTCCCCGAAGCCTGACCCTCACCCGTCCCCTAATCCTAACCCGTACGCTGACACTAACCCGCGCCCTCACACGTACGCTCCCCCTAAAGCGTTGTCGTGCCCTCACCTGGACCCTAAACCGTCCCCGTCCCCTAACCCTAACCCTAGCCCGAACCCTAACCCTAACCCTTCCCCGAAGCCTGACCCTCACCCGTCCCCTAATCCTATCCCGTACGCTGACAATAACCCGCGCCCTCACACGTACGCTCCCCCTAAAGCGTTGTCGTGCCCTCACCTGGACCCTAAACCGTCCCCGTCCCCTAACCCTAACCCTAGCCCGAACCCTAACCCTAACCCTTCCCCGAAGCCTGACCCTCACTCGTCCCCTAATCCTAATCCTTACGCTGACACTAACCCGTGCCCTCACATGTACGCTCCCCCTAAAGCATTGTCGTACCCTCACCTGGATCCTAAACCGTCCCCGTCTCCTAAACCTAACCCTAGCCCGAACCCTAACCCTAACCCTTCCCCGAAGCCTGACCCTCACCCGTCCCCTAATCCTAACCCGTACGCTGACAATAACCCGCGCCCTCACACGTACGCTCCCCCTAAAGCGTTGTCGTACCCTCACCTGGACCCTAAACCGTCCCCGTCCCCTAACCCTAACCCTAGCCCGAACCCAAACCCTAACCCTTCCCCGAAGCCTGACCCTCACCCGTCCCCTAATCCTAACCCGTACGCTGACACTAACCCGCGCCCTCACACGTACGCTCCCCCTAAAGCGTTGTCGTACCCTCACCTGGACCCTAAACGGTCCCCGTCCCCTAACCCTAACCCTAACCCAAACCCTAACCCTAACCCTTCCCCGAAGCCTGACCCTCACCCGTCCCCTAATCCTAACCCTTACGCTGACACTAACCCGCGCCCTCACACGTACGCTCCCCCTAAAGAGTTGTCGTGCCCTCACCTGGACCCTAAACCGTCCCCGTCCGCTAACCCTAACCCTAGCCCGAACCCTAACCCTAACCCTTCCCGAAGCCTGACCCTCACCTATCCCCTAATCCTAACCCGTACGCTGACACTAACCCGCGCCCTCACACGTACGCTCACCCTAAAGCGTTGTCGTACCCTCACCTGGACCCTAAACCGTCCCCGTCCCCTAACCCTAACCCTAGCCCGAAACCTAACCCTAACCCTTCCCCGAAGCCTGACCCTCACCCGTCCCCTAATCCTAACCTGTACGCTGACACTAACCCGCGCCCTCACACGTACGCTCCCCCTAAAGCGTTGTCGTGCCCTCACCTGGACCCTAAACCGTCCCCGTCCCCTAACCCTAACCCTAGCCCGAACTCTAACCCTAACCCTTCCCCGAAGCCTGACCCTCACGCGTCTCCTAATCCTAACCCGTACGCTGACACTAACCCGCGCCCTCACACGTACGCTCCCCCTAAAGCGTTGTCGTACCCTCACCTGGTCCCTAAACCGTCCCCGTCCCCTAACCCTAACCCTAGCCCGAACCCTAAACATAACCCTTCCCCGAAGCCTGACACTCACCCGTCCCCTAATCCTAACCCGTACGCTGACACTAACCCGCGCCCTCACACGTACGCTCCCCCTAAAGCGTTGTCGTGCCCTCACCTGGACCCTAAACCGTCACCGTCCCCTAACCCTAACCCTAGCCCGAACCCTAACCCTAACCCTTCCCCGAAGCCTGACCCTCACCCGTCCCCTAATCCTAACCCGTACCCTGACACTAACCCGCGCCCTCACACGTACGCTCCCCCTAAAGCGTTGTCGTACCCTCACCTGGACCCTAAACCGTCCCCGTCCCCTAACCCTAACCCTAGCCCGAACCCTAACCTTAACCCTTCCCCGAAGCCTGACCCTCACCCGTCCCCTAATCCTAACCTGTATGCTGACACGAACCCGCGCCCTCACAAGTACGCTCCCCCTAAAGCGTTGTCGTACCCTCACCTGGACCCTAAACCGTCCCCGTCCCCTAACCCTAACCCTAGCCCGAACCCTAACCCTAACCCTTCCCCGAAGCCTGACCCTCACCGTCCCCTAATCTTAACCCGTACGCTGACACTAACCCGCGCCCTCACACGTACGCTCCCCCTAAAGTGTTGTAGTGCCCTCACCTGGACCCTAAACCGTCCCCGTCCCCTAACCCTAACCCTAGCCCGAACTCTAACCCTAACCCTTCCCCGAAGCCTGACCCTCACGCGTCCCCTAATCCTAACCCGTACGCTGACACTAACCCGCGCCCTCACACGTACGCTCCCCCTAAAGCGTTGTCGTACCCTCACCTGGACCCTAAACCGTCCCCGTCCCCTAACCCTAACCCTAGCCCGAACCCTAACCCTAACCCTTCCCCGAAGCCTGACCCTCACCCGTCCCCTAATCCTAACCCGTACGCTGACACTAACACGCGCCCTCACACGTACGCTCCCCCTAAAGCGTTGTCGTGCCCTCACCTGGACCCTAAACCGTCCCCGTCCCCTAACCCTAACCCTAGCCCGAACCCTAACCCTAACCCTTCCCCGAAGCCTGACCCTCACCCGTCCCCTAATCCTAACCCGTACGCTGACACTAAACCTCGCCCTCACACGTACGCTCCCCCTAAAGTGTTGTCGTACCCTCACCTGGACCCTAAACCGTTCCCGTCCCCTAACCCTAACCCTAGCCCGAACCCTAACCTTAACCCTTCCCCGAAGCCTGACGCTCACCCGTCCCCTAATCCTAACCTGTACGCTGACACGAACCCGCGCCCTCACACGTACGCTCCCCCTAAAGCGTTGTCGTGCCCTCACCTGGAACCTAAACCGTCCCCGTCCCCTAACCCTAACCCTAGCCCGAACCCTAACCCTAACCCTTCCCCGAAGCCTGACCCTCATCCGTCCCCTAATCCTAATTCGTACGCTGACACTAACCCGCGCCCTCACATGTATGCTCCCCCTAAAGCGTTGTCCTGCCCTCACCTGGACCCTAAACCGTCCCCGTCCCCTAACCCTAACCCTAGCCCGAACCCTAACCCTAAACCTTCCCCGAAGCCTGACCCTCACCCGTCCCCTAATCCTAACCCGTACGCTGACACTAACACGCGCGCTCACACGTACGCTCCCCCTAAAGCGTTGTCGTACCCTCACCTGGACCCTAAACCGTCCCCGTCCCCTAACCCTAACCCCAGCCCGAACCCTAACCCTAACCCTTCCCTGAAGCCTGACCCTCACCGTCCCCTAATCTTAACCCGTACGCTGACACTAAACCTCGCCCTCACACGTACGCTCCCCCTAAAGCGTTGTCGTACCCTCACCTGGACCCTAAACCGTCCCCGTCCCCTAACCCTAACCCTAGCCCGAACCCTAACCCTAACCCTTCCCCGAAGCCTTACCCTCGCCCATCACCTAATCCTAACCCGTACGCTGACACTAACCCGTGCCCTCACACGTACGATCCCCCTAAAGCGTTGTCGTACCCTCACCTGGACCCTAAACCGTCCCTGTCCCCTAACCCTAACCCTAGCCCGAACCCTAACCCTAACCCTTCCCCGAAGCCTGACCCTCACCCGTCCCCTAATCCTAACCCGTACGCTGACACTAACCCGCGCCCTCACACGTACGCTCCCCCTAAAGCGTTGTCGTACCCTCACCTGGACCCTAAACCGTCCCCGTCCCCTAACCCTAACCCTAGCCCGAACCCTAACCCTAACGCTTCCCCGAAGCTTGACCCTCACCCGTCCCCTAATCCTAACCCGTACGCTGACACTAACCCGCGCCCTCACACGTACGCTCCCCCTAAAGCGCTGTCGTACCCTCACCTGGACCCTAAACCGTCCCCGTCCCCTAACCCTAACCCTAGCCGGAACCCTAACCCTAACCCTTCCCCGAAGCCTGACCCTCACCGTCCCCTAATCTTAACCCGTACGCTGACAGTAAACCTCGCCCTCACACGTACGCTCCCCCTAAAGCGTTGTCGTACCCTCACCTGGACCCTAAACCGTCCCCGTCCCCTAACCCTAACCCTAGCCCGAACCCTAACCGTAACCCTTCCGCGAAGCCTGACCCTCACCCGTCCCCTAATCCTAACCCGTACGCTGACACTAACCCGCGCCCTCACACGTACGCTCCCACTAAAGCGTTGTCGTGCCCTCACCTGGACCCTAAACCGTCACCGTCCCCTAACCCTAACCCTAGCCCGAACCCTAACCCTAACCCTTCCCCGAAGCCTGACCCTCACCGTCCCCTAATCTTAACCCGTATGCTGACACTAAACCTCGCCCTCACACGTACGCTCCCCCTAAAGCGTTGTCGTACCCTCATCTGGACCCTAAACCGTCCCCGTCCCCTAACCCTAACACTAGCCCGAACCCTAACCCTAACCCTTCCCCGAAGCCTGACCCTCACCCGTCACCTAATCCTAACCCGTACGCTGACACTAACCCGTGCCCTCACACGTACGCTCCCCCTAAAGCGTTGTCGTACCCTCACCTGGACCCTAAACCGTCCCTGTCCCCTAACCCTAACCCTAGCCCGAACCCTAACCCTAACCCTTCCCCGAAGCCTGACCCTCACGCGTCCCCTAATCCTAACCCGTACGCTGACACTAACCCGCGCCCTCACACGTACGCTCCCCCTAAAGCGTTGTCGTACCCTCACCTGGACCCTAAACCGTCCCCGTCCCCTAACCCTAACCCTAGCCCGAACCCTAACCCTAACCCTTCCCCGAAGCCTGACCCTCACCCGTCCCCTAATCTTAACCCGTACGCTGACACTAACCCGCGGCCTCACACGTACGCTCCCCCTAAAGCGTTGTCGTGCCCTCACCTGGACCCTAAACCGTGTCCGTCCCCTAACCCTAACCCTAGCCCGAACCCTAACCCTAACCCTTCCCCGAAGCCTGACCCTCACCCGTCCCCTCATCCTATCCCGTACGCTGACACTAACCCGCGCCCTCACACGTACGCTCCCCCTAAAGCGTTGTCATGCCCTCACCTGGACCCTAAACCGTCCCCGTCCCCTAACCCTAACCCTAGCCCGAACCCTAACCCTAACACTTCCCCGAACCCTGACCCTCACCCGTCCCCTAATCCTAATGCGTACGCTGACACTAACCCGCGCCCTCACACGTACGCTCCCACTAAAGCGTTGTCGTACCCTCACCTGGACCCTAAACCGTCCCCGTCCCCTAACCCTAACCCTAGCCCGAACCCTAACCCTAACCCTTCCCCGAAGCCTGACCCTCACCCGTCCCCTAATCCTATCCCGTACGCTGAGACTAACCCGCGCCCTCACACGTACCCTCCCCCTAAAGCGTTGTCGTGCCCTCACCTGGACCCTAAACCGTCCCCGTCCCCTAACCCTAACCCTAGCCCGAATCCTAACCCTAACCCTTCCCCGAAGCCTGACCTTCACCGTCCCCTAATCTTAACCCGTACGCTGACACTAACCCTCGCCCTCACACGTACGCTCCCCCTAAAGCGTTGTCGTACCCTCACCTGGACCCTAAACCGTCCCCGTCCCCTAACCCTAACCCTAGCCCGAACCCTAACCCTAACCCTTCCCCGAAGCCTGACCCTCACCCGTCCCCTAATCCTAACCCATACGCTGACACTAACCTGCGCCCTCACACGTACGCTCCCCATAAAGCGTTGTCATGCCCTCACCTGGACCCTAAACCGTCCCCGTCCGCAAACCCTAACCCTAGCCCGAACCCTAACCCTAACACTTCCCCGAAGCCTGACCCTCACCCGTCCCCTAATCCTAACGCGTACGCTGACACTAACCCGCGCCCTCACACGTACGCTCCCACTAAAGCGTTGTCGTACCCTCACCTGGACCCTAAACCGTCCCCGTCCGCTAACCCTAACCCTAGCCCGAACCCTAACCCTAAGCCTTCCCCGAAGCCTGACCCTCACCCGTCCCCTAATCCTAACCCGTACGCTGACACTAACCCGCGCCCTCACACGTACGCTCCCCCTAAAGCGTTGTCGTGCCCTCACCTGGACCCTAAACCGTCCCCGTCCCCTAACCCTAACCCTAGCCCGAACCCTAACCCTAAACCTTCCCCGAAGCCTGACCCTCACCCGTCCCCTAATCCTAAACCGTACTTAGACACTAACCCGCGCCCACACACGTACGCTCCCCCTAAAGCGTTGTCGTGCCCTCACCTGGACCCTAAACCGTCCCCGTCCCCTAACCCTAACCCTAGCCCGAACCCTAAACCTAACCCTTCCCCGAAACCTGACCCTCACTCGTCCCCTAATCCTAACCCGTACGCTGACACTAACCCGCGCCCTCACACGTACGCTCCCCCTAAAGCATTGTCGTACCCTCACCTGGACCCTAAACCGTCCCTGTCCCCTAACCCTAACCCTAGCCCGAACCCTAACCCTAACGCTTCCCCGAAGCCTGACCCTCACCCGTCCCCTAATCCTAAACCGTACGCTGACACTAACCCGCGCCCTCACACGTACGCTCCCCCTAAAGCGTTGTCGTGCCCTCACCTGGACCCTAAACCGTCCCCGTCCCCTAACCCTAACCCTAGCCCGAACCCTAACCCTAACCCTTCCCCGAAGCCTGACCCTCACCGTCCCCTAATCTTAACCCGTACGCTGACACTAAACCTCGCCCTCACACGTACGCTCCCCCTAAAGTCTTGTCGTACCCTCACCTGGACCCTAAACCGTCCCCGTCCCCTAACCCTAAACCTAGCCCGAACCCTAAACCTAACCCTTCCCCGAAACCTGACCCTCACCCGTCCCCTAATCCTAACCCGTACGCTGAAACTAACCCGCGCCCTCACACGTACGCTCCCCCTAAAGCATTGTCGTACCCTCACCTGGACCCTAAACCGTCCCCGTCCCCTAACCCTAACCCTAGCCCGAACCCTAACCTTAACACTTCTCCGAAGCCTGACCCTCACCCATCCCCTAATCCTAACCTGTACGCTGACACTAACCCGCGCCCTCACACGTACGCTCCCCCTAAAGCGTTGTCGTACCCTCACCTGGACCCTAAACCGTCCCCGTCCCCTAACCCTAACCCTAGCCCGAACCCTAACCCTAACCCTTCCCCGAAGCCTGACCCTCACCGTCCCCTATTCTTAACCCGTACGCTGACACTAACCCTCGCCCTCACACGTACGCTCCCCCTAAAGCGTTGTCGTACCCTCACCTGGACCCTAAACCGTCCCCGTCCCCTAACCCTAACCCTAGCCCAAACCCTAACCCTAACCCTTCCCCGAAGCCTGACCCACACCCGTCCCCTAATCCTAACCCGTACGCTGACACTAACCCGCGCCCTCACACGTACGCTCCCCCTAAAGCGTTGTCGTGCCCTCACCTGGACCCTAAACCGTCCCCGTCCGCTAACCCTAACCCTAGCCCGAACCCTAACCCTAACCCTTCCCCGAAGCCTGATCCTCACCCGTCCCCTAATCCTATACCGTACGCTGACACTAACCCACGCCCTCACACGTACGCTCCCCCTAAAGCGTTGTCGTGCCCTCACCTGGACCCTAAACCGTCCCCGGCCCCTAACCCTAACCCTAGCCCGAACCCTAAACCTAACCCTTCCCCGAAGCCTGACCCTCACCCGTCCCCTAATCCTAACCCGTACGCTGACACTAACCCGCGCCCTCACACGTACGCTCCCCCTAAAGCGTTGTCGTGCCCTCACCTGGACTCTAAACCGTCCCCGTCCCCTAACCCTAACCCTAGCCCGAACCCTAACCCTAACCCTTCCCCGAAGCCTGACCCTCACCCGTCCCCTAATCCTATCCCGTACGCTGACACTAACCCGCGCCCTCACACGTACGCTACCCCTAAAGCGTTGTCGTGCCCTCACCTGGACCCTAAACCATCCCCGTCCCCTAACCCTAACCCTAGCCCGAATCCTAACCCTAACCCTTCCCCGAAGCCTGACCTTCACCGTCCCCTAATCTTAACCCGTACGCTGACACTAACCCTCGCCCTCACACGTACGCTCCCCCTAAAGCGTTGTCGTACCCTCACCTGGACCCTAAACCGTCCCCGTCCCCTAACCCTAACCCTAGCCCGAACCCTAACCCTAACCCTTCCCCGAAGCCTGACCCTCACCCGTCCCCTAATCCTAACCCATACGCTGACACTAACCCGCGCCCTCACACGTACGCTCCCCCTAAAGCGTTGTCATGCCCTCACCTGGACCCTAAACCGTCCCCGTCCGCAAACCCTAACCCTAGCCCGAACCCTAACCCTAACACTTCCCCGAACCCTGACCCTCACCCGTCCCCTAATCCTAACGCGTACGCTGACACTAACCCACGCCCTCACACGTACGCTCCCACTAAAGCGTTGTCGTACCCTCACCTGGACCCTAAACCGACCCCGTCCCCTAACCCTAAACCTAGCCCGAACCCTAACCCTAAGCCTTCCCCGAAGCCTGACCCTCACCCGTCCCCTAATCCTATCCCGTACGCTGACACTAACCCGCGCCCTCACACGTACCCTCCCCCTAAAGCGTTGTCGTGCCCTCACCTGGACCCTAAACCGTCCCCGTCCCCTAACCCTAACCCTAGCCCAAACCCTAACCCTAACTCTTCCCCGAAGCCTGACCCTCACCCGTCCCCTAATCCTAACCCGTACGCTGATACTAACCCGCGCCCTCACACGTAGGCTCCCCCTAAAGCGTTGTCGTGCCCTCACCTGGACCCTAAACCGTCCCCGTCCGCTAACCCTAACCCTAGCCCGAACCCTAACCCTAACCCTTCCCCAAAGCCTGACCCTCACCCGTCCCCTAATCCTAACCCGTACGCTGACACTAACCCACGCCCTCACACGTACGCTCCCCCTAAAGCATTGTCGTGCCCTCACCTGGACCCTAAACCGTCCCCGTCCCCTAACCCTAACCCTAGCCCGAACCCTAACCCTAACCCTTCCCCGAAGCCTGACCCTCACACGTCCCCTAATCCTAATTCGTACGCTGACACTAACCCGCGCCCTCACATATGCGCTCCCCCTAAAGCGTTGTCGTGCCCACACCTGGACCCTAAACCGTCCCCGTCCCCTAACCCTAACCCTAGCCCGAACCCTAACCCTAACACTTCCCAGAAGCCTGATCCTCACCCGTCCCCTAATCCTAACCCGTACGCTGACACTAACCCGGGCCCTCACACGTACGCTCCCCCTAAAGCGTTGTCGTGCCCTCACCTGGACCCTAAACCGTCCCCGTCCCCTAACCCTAACCCTAGCCCGAACCCTAAACCTAACCCTTCCCCGAAGCCTGACCCTCACCCGTCCCCTAATCCTAACCCGTACGCTGACACTAACCCGCGCCCTCACACGTACGCTCCCCCTAAAGCGTTGTCGTGCCCTCACCTGGACCCTAAACCGTCCCCGTCCCCTAACCCTAACCCTAGCCCGAATCCTAACCCTAACCCTTCCCCGAAGCCTGACCTTCACCGTCCCCTAATCTTAACCTGTAGGCTGACACTAACCCTCGCCCTCACACGTACGCTCCCCCTAAAGCGTTGTCGTACCCTCACCTGGACCCTAAACCGTACCCGTCCCCTAACCCTAACCCTAGCCCGAACCCTAACCCTAACCCTTCCCCGAAGCCTGACCCTCACCCGTCCCCTAATCCTAACCCGTACGCTGACACTAACCCACGCCCTCACACGTACGCTCCCCCTAAAGCATTGTCGTGCCCTCACCTGGACCCTAAACCGTCCCTGTCCCCTAACTCTAACCCTAGCCCGAACCTTAACCCTAACCCTTCCCCGAAGCCTGACCCTCACCCGTCCCCTAATCCTAAATCGTACGCTGACACTAACCCGCGCCCTCACACGTACGCTCCCCCTAAAGCGTTGTCGTGCCCTCACCTGGACCCTAAACCGTCCCCGTCCCTTAACCCTAACCCTAGCCCGAACCCTAAACCTAACCCTTCCCCGAAACCTGACCCTCACTTGTCCCCTAATCCTAACCCGTACGCTGAGACTAACCCGCGCCCTCACACGTACGCTCCCCCTAAAGAGTTGTCGTACCCTCACCTGGACCCTCAACCGTCCCCGTCCCCTAACCCTAACCCTAGCCCGAACCCTAACCCTAACCCTTCCCCGAAGCCTGACCCTCACCGTCCCCTAATCTTAACCCGTACGCTGACACTAACCCTCGCCCTCACACATACGCTCCCCCTAAAGCGTTGTCGTACCCTCACCTGGACCCTAAACCGTCCCCGTCCCCTAACCCTAACCCTAGCCCGAACCCTAACCCTAACCCTTCCCCGAAGCCTGACCCTCACCCGTCCCCTAATCCTAACCCGTACGCTGACACTAACCCGCGCCCTCACACGTACGCTCCCCCTAAAGCGTTGTCGTGCCCTCACCTGGACCCTAAACCGTCCCCGTCCGCTAACCCTAACCCTGGCCCGAACCCTAACCCTAACGCTTCCCCGAAGCCTGACCCTCACCCGTCCCCTAATCCTAATTCGTACGCTGACACTAACCCGCGCCCTCACATGTATGCTCCCCCAAAAGCGTTGTCCTGCCCTCACCTGGACCCTAAACCGTCACCGTCCCCTAACCCTAACCCTAGCCCGAACCCTAACCCTAACCCTTCGCCGAAGCCTGACCCTCACCCGTCACCTAATCCTAACCCGTACGCTGACACTAACCCGTGCCCTCACACGTACGCTCCCACTAAAGCGTTGTCGTACCCTCACCTGGACCCTAAACCGTCCCTGTCCCCTAACCCTAACCCTAGCCCGAACCCTAACCCTAACACTTCCCCGAAGCCTGACCCTCACCCGTGCCCTAATCCTAACCCGTACGCTGACACTAACCCGCGCCCTCACACATACGCTCCCCCTAAAGCATTGTCGAGCCCTCACCTGGACCCTAAACCGTCCCCGTCCGCTAACCCTAACCCTAGCCCGAACCCTAACCCTAACCCTTCCCCGAAGCCTGACCCTCACCCGTCCCCTAATCCTAACCCGTACGCTGACACTAACCCGTGCCCTCACACGTACGCTCCCCCTAAAGCGTTCTCGTACCCTCACCTGGACCCTAAACCGTCCCCGTCCCCTAACTCTAAACCTAGCCAGAACCCTAACCCAAACCCTTCCCCGAAGCCTGACCCTCACACGTCCCATAATCCTAACCCGTACGCTGACACTAACCCGCGCCCTCACACGTACGCTCCCCCTAAAGCGTTGTCGTGCCCTCACCTGGACCCTAAACCGTCCCCGTCCCCTAACCCTAACCCTAGCCCGAACCCTAACCCTAACCCTTCCCCGAAGCCTGACCCTCACCCGTCCCCTAATCCTAATTCGTACGCTGACACTAACCCGCGCCCTCACATGTACGCTCCCCCTAAAGCGTTGTCGTGCCCTCACCTGGACCCTAAACCGTCCCCGTCCCCTAACCCTAACCCTAGCCCGAACCCTAACCCTAACCCTTCCCCGAAGCCTGACCCTCACCCGTCCCCTAATCCTAACCCGTAGGCTGACACTAACCCACGCCCTCACACGTACGCTCCCCCTAAAGCGTTGTCGTGCCCTCACCTGGACCCTAAACCGTCCCCGTCCCCTAACCCTAACCCTAGCCCGAACTCTAACCCTAACCCTTCCCCGAAGCCTGACCCTCACGCGTCCCCTAATCCTAACACGTACGCTGACACTAACCCGCGCCCTCACACGTACGCTCCCCCTAAAGCGTTGTCGTACCCTCATCTGGACCCTAAACCGTCCCCGTCCCCTAACCCTAACCCTAGCCCGAACCCTAAACCTAACCCTTCCCCGAAGCCTGACCCTCACCCGTCCCTTAATCCTAACCCGTACGCTGACACTAACCCGCGCCCTCACACGTACGCTCCCCCTAAAGCGTTGTCGTGCCCTCACCTGGACCCTAAACCGTCCCCGTCCCCTAACCCTAACCCTAGCCCGAACCCTAACCCTAACACTTCCCCGAAGCCTGACCCTCACCCGTCCCCTAATCCTAACCCATACGCTGACACTAACCCGCGCCCTCACACGTACGCTCCCCCTAAAGCGTTGTCGTGCCCTCACCTGGACCCTAAACCGTCCCCGTCCCCTAACCCTAAGCCTAGCCCGAACCCTAACCCTAACCCTTCCCAGAAGCCTGACCCTAACCCGTCCCCTAATCCTAACCCGTACGCTGACACTAACCCGCGCCCTCACACGTACGCTCCCCCGAAATCGTTGTCGTGCCCTCACCTGGATTCTTATCCGTTCCCGTCACCTAACCCTTACCCTAGCCCGAACCCTAACCCTAACCATTCCCCGAAGCCTGACCCTCACCCGTCCCTTAATCCTAACCCGTACGCTGACACTAACCCGCGCCCTCACACGTACGCTCCCCCTAAAGCGTTGTCGTGCCCTCACCTGGACCCTAAACCGTCCCCGTCCCCTAACCCTAAACCTAGCCCGAACCCTAACCCTAACCCTTCCCCGAAGCCTGATCCTCACACGTCCCCTAATCCTAACCCATACGCTGACACTAACCCGCGCCCTCACACGTAAGCTCCCCCTAAAGCGTTGTCGTGCCCTCACCTGGACCCTAAACCGTCCCCGTCCCCTAACCCTAACCCTAGCCCGAACCCTAACCCTAACCCTTCCCCGAAGCCTGACCCTCACCCGTCCCCTAATCCTAACCCGTACGCCGACACTAACCCGCGCGCTCACACGTACGCTCCCCCTAAAGCGGTGTCGTACCCTCACCTGGACCCTAAACCGTCCCCGTCCCCTAACCCTAACCCTAGCCCGAACCCTAACCCTAACCCTTCCCCGAAGCCTGACCCTCACCCGTCCCCTATTCCTAACCCGTACGCTGACACTAACCCGCGCCCTCACACGTACGCTCCCCCTAAGGTGTTGTCGTACCCTCACCTGGACCCTAAACCGTCCCCGTCCCCTAACCCTAACCCTAGCCCGAACCCTAACCCTAACCCTTCCCCGAAGCCTGACCCTCACCCGTCCCCTAATCCTAACGCGTACGTTGACACTAACCCGCACCCTCACACGTACGCTGCCCCTAAAGCGTTGTCGTACCCTCACCTGGACCCTAAACCGTCCCCGTCCCCTAACCCTAACCCTAGCCCGAACCCTAACCCTAACCCTTCCCCGAAGCCTGACCCTCACCCGTCCCCTAATCCTAACCTGTACGCTGACACTAACCCGCGCCCTCACACGTACGCTCCCCCTAAAGCGTTGTCGTACCCTCACCTGGACCCTAAACCGTCCCCGTCCCCTAACACTAACCCTAGCCCGAACCCTAACCCTAACCCTTCCCCGAAGCCTGAACCTCACCCGTCCCTTATTCCTAACCCGTACGCTGACACTAACCCGCGCCCTCACACGTACGCTCCCCCTAAGGCGTTCTCGTACCCTCACCTGGACCCTAAACCGTCCCCGTCCCCTAACCCTAACCCTAGCCCGAACCCTAACCCTAACGCTTCCCCGAAGCCTGACCCTCTCCCGTCCCCTAATCCTAACCCGTACGCTGACACTAACCCGCGCCCTCACACGTACGCACCCCCTAAAGCGTTGTCGTACCCTCTCCTGGACCCTAAACCATCCCCGTCCCCTAACCCTAACCCTAGCGCGAACCCTAACCCTAACACTTCCCCGAAGCCTGACCCTCACCCGTCCCCTAATCCAAACGTGTACGCTGACACTAAACCGCGCCCTCACACGTACGCTCCCCCTAAAGCGTTGTCGTGCCCTCACCAGGACCCTAAACCGTCCCCGTCGCCTACCCCTAACCCTAGCCCGAACCCTAACCCTAACCCTTCCCCGAAGCCTGACCCTCACACGTCCCCTAATCCTAACCCGTACGCTGACACTAACCCGTGCCCTCACACGTACGCTCCCCCTAAAGCGTTGTCGTGCCCTCACCTGGACCCTAAACCGTCCCCGTCCCCTAACCCTAACCCTAGCCCGAACCCTAACCCTAACCCTTCCCCGAAGTCTGACCCTCACCCGTCCCCTAATCCTAACCCGTACGCTGACACTAACCCGCGCCCTCACACGTACGCTCCCCCTAAAGCGTTGTCGTGCCCTAACCTGGACCCTAAACCGTCCCCGTCCCCTAACCCTAACCCTAGCCCGAACCCTAACCCTAACCCTTCCCCGAAGCCTGGCCCTCACCCGTCCCCTAATCCTAAAACGTACGCTGACACTAACCCGCGCCCTCACACGTACGCTCCCCTTAAAGCGTTGTCGTGCCCTAACCTGGACCCTAAACCGTCCCCGTCCCCTAACCCTAACCCTAGCCCGAACCCTAACCCTAAACCTTCCCCGAAGCCTGACCCTCACCCGTCCCCTATTCCTAACACGTACGCTGACACTAACCCGCGCCCTCACACGTACGCTCCCCCTAAAGCGTTGTCGTACCCTCACCTGGACCCTAAACCGTCCCTGTCCCCTAACCCTAACCCTAGCCCGAACCCTAACCCTAACCCTTCCCCGAAGCCTGACCCTCACCCGTCCCCTAATCCTAACCCGTACGCTGACACTAACCCGCGCCCTCACACGTACGCTCCCCCTAAAGCGTTGTCGTACCCTCACCTGGACCCTAAACCGTCCCCGTCCCCTAACCCTAACCCTAGCCCGAACCCTAACCCTAACCCTTCCCCGAAGCCTGACCCTCACCCGTGCCCTAATCCTAACCCGTACGCTGACACTAACCCGCGCCCTCACACGTACGCTCCCCGTAAAGCGTTGTCGTACCCTCACCTGGACCCTAAACCGTCCCCGTCCCCTAACCCTAACCCTAGCCCGAACACTAACCCTAACCCTTCCCCGAAGCCTGACCCTCACCCGTCCCCTAATCCTAACACGTACGCTGACACTAACCCGCGCCCTCACACGTACGCTCCCCCTAAAGCGTCGTCGTGCCCTCACCTGGACCCTAAACCGTCCCCGTCCCCTAACCCTAACCCTAGCCCGAACCCTAACCCTAACCCTTCCCCGAAGCCTGACCCTCACCCGTCCCCTAATCCTAACCCGTACGCTGACACTAACCCGCGCCCTCACACGTACGCTCCCCCTAAAGCGTTGTCGTACCCTCACCTGGACCCTAAACCGTCCCCGTCACCTAACCCTAACCCTAGCCCGAAACCTAACCCTAACCCTTCCCCGAAGCCTGACCCTCACCCGTGCCCTAATCCTAACCCGTACGCTGACACTAACCAGCGCCCTCACACGTACGCTCCCCCTAAAGCGTTGTCGTGCCCTCACCTGGACCCTAAACCGTCCCCGTCCCCTAACCCTAACCCTAACCCGAACCCTAACCCTAACCCTTCCCCGAAGCCTGACCCTCACCCGTCCCCTAATCCTAACCCGTACTCTGACACTAACCCGCGCCCTCACACGTACGCTCCCCCTAAAGCGTTGTCGTAACCTCACCTGGACCCTAAACCGTCCCCGTCCCCTAAACCTAACCCTAGCCCAAATCCTAACCCTAACCCTTCCCCGAAGCCTGGCCCTCACCCGTGCCCTAATCCTAACCCGTACGCTGACACTAACCCGCGCCCTCACACGTACGCTCCACCGAAATCGTTGTCGTGCCCTCACCTGGATTCTTATCCGTTCCCGTCCCCTAACCCTAACCCTAGCCCGAACCCTAACCCTAACCATTCCCCGAAGCCTGACCCTCACCCGTCCCCTAATCCTAACCCGTACGCTGACACTAACCCGCGCCCTCACACGTACGCTCCCCCTAAAGCGTTGTCGTGCCCTCACCTGGACCCTAAACCGTCCCCGACCCCTAACCCTAACCCTAGCCCGAACCCTAACCCTAACACTTCCCCGAAGCCTGACCCTCACCCGTCCCCTAATCCTAACCCGTACGCCGACACTAACCCGCGCCCTCACACGTACGCTCCCCCTAAAGCGTTGTCGTACCCTCACCTGGACCCTAAACCGTCCCCGTCCCCTAACCCTAACCCTAGCCCGAACCCTAACCCTAACCCTTCCCCGAAGCCTGACCCTCACCCGTCCCCTAATCCTAACCCGTACGCTGACACTAACCCGCGCCCTCACACGTACGCTCCCCCTAAAGCGTTGTCATACCCTCACCTGGACCCTAAACCGTCCCCGTCCCCTAACCCTAACCCTAGCCCGAACCCTAATGCTAACCCTTCCCCGAAGCCTGACCCTCACCCGTCCACTAATACTAACACGTACGCTCACACTAACCCGCGCCCTCACACGTACGCTCCCCCTAAAGCGTTGTCGTGCCCTCACCTGGACCCTAAACCGTCCCCGTCCCCTAACCCTAACCCTAGCCCGCACCATAACCCTAACACTTCCCCGAAGCCTGACCCTCACCCGTCCCCTAATCCTAAACCGTACGCTGACACTAACCCGCGCCCTCACACGTACGCTCCCCCTAAAGTGTTGTCGTGCCCTCACCTGGACCCTAAACCGTCCCCGTGCCCTAACCGTAACACTAGCCCGAACCCTAACCCTAACCCTTCCCCGAAGCCTGACCCTCACCCGTCCCCTAATCCTAACACGTACGCTGACACTAACCCGCGCCCTCACACGTACGCTCCCCCTAAAGTGTTGTCGTGCCCTCACCTGGACCCTAAACCATCCCCGTCCCCTAACCCTAACACTAGCCCGAACCCTAACCCTAACCCTTCCCCGAAGCCTGACCCTCATCCGTCCCCTAATCCTAACCAGTACGCTGACACTAACCCGCGCCCTCACACGTACGCTCCCCCTAAAGTGTTGTCGTGCCCTCACCTGGACCCTAAACCGTCCCCGTCCCCTAACCCTAACACTAGCCCGAACCCTAACCCTAACCCTTCCCCGAAGCCTGACCCTCACCCGTCCCCTAATCCTAACACGTACGCTGACACTAACCCGCGCCCTCACACGTACGCTCCCCCTAAAGCGTCGTCGTGCCCTCACCTGGACCCTAAACCGTCCCCGTCCCCTAACCCTAACCCTAGCCCGAACCCTAACCCTAACCCTTCCCCGAAGCCTGACCCTCACCCGAGCCCTAATCCTAACCCGTACGCTGACACTAACCCGCGCCCTCACACGTACGCTCCCCCTAAATCGTTGTCGTTCCCTCACCTGGACTCTTATCCGTTCCCGTCCCCTAACCCTAACCCTAGCCCGAACCCTAACCCTAACCCTTCCCCGAAGCCTGACCCTCACCCGTCCCTTAATCCTAACCCGTACGCTGACACTAACCCGCGCCCTCACACGTACGCTCCCCCTAAAGCGTTGTCGTGCCCTCACCTGGACCCTAAACCGTCCCCGTCCCCTAACCCTAACCCTAGCCCGAACCCTAACCCTAACACTTCCCCGAAGCCTGACCCTCACCCGTCCCCTAATCCTAACCCATACGCTGACACTAACCCGCGCCCTCACACGTACGCTCCCCCTAAAGCGTTGTCGTGCCCTCACCTGGACCCTAAACCGTCCCCGTCCCCTAACCCTAACCCTAGCCCGAACCCTAACCCTAACCCTTCCCCGAAGCCTGACCCTAACCCGTCCCCTAATCCTAACCCGTACGCTGACAATAACCCGCGCCCTCACACGTACGCTCCCCCTAAAGAGTTGTCGTGCCCTCACCTGGACCGTAAACCGTCCCTGTCCCCTAACCCTAACCCTAGCACGAACCCTAACCCTAACCCTTCCCCGAAGCCTGACCCTCACCCGTCCCCTAATCCTAACCCGTACGCTGACACTAACCCGCGCCCTCACACGTACGCTCCCCCTAAAGCGTTGTCGTAACCTCACCTGGACCCTAAACCGTCCCCGTCCCCTAAACCTAACCCTAGCCCAAACCCTAACCCTAACCCTTCCCCAAAGCCTGGCCCTCACCCGTCCCCTAATCCTAACCCGTACGCCGACACTAACCCGCGCCCTCACACGTACGCTCCCCCTAAAGCGTTGTCGTACCCTCACCTGGACCCTAAACCGTCCCCGTCCCCTAACCCTAACCCTAGCCCGAACCCTAACCCTAACCCTTCCCCGAAGCCTGACCCTCACCCGTCCCCTATTCCTAACCCGTACGCTGACACTAACCCGCGCCCTCACACGTACGCTCCCCCTAAGGTGTTGTCGTACCCTCACCTGGACCCTAAACCGTCCCCGTCCCCTAACCCTAACCCTAGCCCGAACCCTAACCCTAACGCTTCCCGGAAGCCTGACCCTCTCCCGTCCCCTAATCCTAACCCGTACGCTGACACTAACCCGCGCCCTCACACGTACGCACCCCCTAAAGCGTTGTCGTACCCTCTCCTGGACCCTAAACCATCCCCGTCCCCTAACCCTAACCCTAGCGCGAACCCTAACCCTAACACTTCCCCGAAGCCTGACCCTCACCCGTCCCCTAATCCAAACGCGTACGCTGACACTAAACCGCGCCCTCACACGTACGCTCCCCCTAAAGCGTTGTCGTGCCCTCACCAGGACCCTAAACCGTCCCTGTCGCCTACCCCTAACCATAGCCCGAACCCTAACCCTAACCCTTCCCCGAAGCCTGACCCTCACACGTCCCCTAATCCTAACCCGTACGCTGACACTAACCCGCGCCCTCACACGTACGCTCCCCCTAAAGCGTTGTCGTGCCCTCACCTGGACCCTAAACCGTCCCCGTCCCCTAACCCTAACCCTAGCCCGCACCATAACCCTAACACTTCCCCGAAGCCTGACCCTCACCCGTCCCCTAATCCTAAACCGTACGCTGACACTAACCCGCGCCCTCACACGTACGCTCCCCCTAAAGTGTTGTCGTGCCCTCACCTGGACCCTAAACCGTCCCCGTCCCCTAACCGTAACACTAGCCCGAACCCTAACCCTAACCCTTCCCCGAAGCCTGACCCTCACCCGTCCCCTAATCCTAACACGTACGCTGACACTAACCCGCGCCCTCACACGTACGCTCCCCCTAAAGCGTCGTCGTGCCCTCACCTGGACCCTAAACCGTCCCCGTCCCCTAACCCTAACCCTAGCCCGAACCCTAACCCTAACCCTTCCCCGAAGCCTGACCCTCACCCGTGCCCTAATCCTAACCCGTACGCTGACACTAACCCGCGCCCTCACACGTACGCTCCCCCTAAATCGTTGTCGTTCCGTCACCTGGACTCTTATCCGTTCCCGTCCCCTAACCCTAACCCTAGCCCGAACCCTAACCCTAACCCTTCCCCGAAGCCTGACCCTCACCCGTCCCTTAATCCTAACCCGTACGCTGACACTAACCCGCGCCCTCACACGTACGCTCCCCCTAAAGCGTTGTCGTGCCCTCACCTGGACCCTAAACCGTCCCCGTCCCCTAACCCTAACCCTAGCCCGAACCCTAACCCTAACACTTCCCCGAAGCCTGACCCTCACCCGTCCCCTAATCCTAACCCATACGCTGACACTAACCCGCGCCCTCACACGTACGCTCCCCCTAAAGCGTTGTCGTGCCCTCACCTGGACCCTAAACCGTCCCCGTCCCCTAACCCTAACCCTAGCCCGAACCCTAACCCTAACCCTTCCCCGAAGCCTGACCCTAACCCCTCCCCTAATCCTAACCCGTACGCTGACAATAACCCGCGCCCTCACACGTACGCTCCCCCTAAAGAGTTGTCGTGCCCTCACCTGGACCGTAAACCGTCCCTGTCCCCTAACCCTAACCCTAGCACGAACCCTAACCCTAACCCTTCCCCGAAGCCTGACCCTCACCCGTCCCCTAATCCTAACCCGTACGATGACACTAACCCGCGCCCTCACACGTACGCTCCCCCTAAAGCGTTGTCGTAACCTCACCTGGACCCTAAACCGTCCCCGTCCCCTAAACCTAACCCTAGCCCAAACCCTAACCCTAACCCTTCCCCAAAGCCTGGCCCTCACCCGTCCCCTAATCCTAACCCGTACGCCGACACTAACCCGCGGCCTCACACGTACGCTCCCCCTAAAGCGTTGTCGTACCCTCACCTGGACCCTAAACCGTCCCCGTCCCCTAACCCTAACCCTAGCCCGAACCCTAACCCTAACCCTTCCCCGAAGCCTGACCCTCACCCGTCCCCTATTCCTAACCCGTACGCTGACACTAACCCGCGCCCTCACACGTACGCTCCCCCTAAGGTGTTGTCGTACCCTCACCTGGACCCTAAACCATCCCCGTCCCCTAACCCTAACCCTAGCCCGAACCCTAGCCCTAACCCTTCCCCGAAGCCTGACCCTCACCCGTCCCCTAATCCTAACCCGTACGCTGACACTAACCTGCGCCCTCACACGTACGCTCCCCCTAAAGCGTTGTCGTACCCTCACCTGGACCCTAAACCATCCCCGTCCCCTAACCCTAACCCTAGCCCGAACCCTATCCCTAACACTTCCCCGAAGCCTGACCCTCACCCGTCCCCTAATCCTAACCCGTACGCTGACACTAACCCGCGCCCTCACACATACGCTCCCCCTAAAGCGTTGTCGTACCCTCACCTGGACCCTAAACCGTCCCCGTCCCCTAACCCTAACCCTAGCCCGAACCCTAACCCTAACCCTTCTCCGAAGCCTGACCCTCACCCGTCCCCTAATCCTAACGCGTACGTTGACACTAACCCGCGCCCTCACACGTACGCTGCCCCTAAAGCGTTGTCGTGCCCTAACCTGGACCCTAAACCGTCCCCGTCCCCTAACCCTAACCCTAGCCCGAACCCTAACCCTAACCCTTCCCCGAAGCCTGGCCCTCACCCGTCCCCTAATCCTAACACGTACGCTGACACTAACCCGCGCCCTCACACGTACGCTCCCCTTAAAGCGTTGTCGTGCCCTAACCTGGACCCTAAACCGTCCCCGTCCCCTAACCCTAACCCTAGCCCGAACCCTAACCCTAAACCTTCCCCGAAGCCTGGCCCCCACCCGTCCCCTAATCCTAACACGTACGCTGACACTAACCCGCGCCCTCACACGTACGCTCCCCTTAAAGCGTTGTCGTACCCTCACCTGGACCCTAAACCGTCCCTGTCCCCTAACCCTAACCCTAGCCCGAACCCTAACCCTAACCCTTCCCCGAAGCCTGACCCTCACCCGTGCCCTAATCCTAACCCGTACGCTGACACTAACCCGCGCCCTCACATGTACGCTCCCCCTAAAGCGTTGTCGTGCCCTCACCTGGACCCTAAACCGTCCCCGTCCCCTAACCCTAACCCTAGCCCGAACCCTAACCCTAACCCTTCCCCGAAGCCTGACCCTCACCCGTCCCCTAATCCTAACCCGTACGCTGACACTAACCCGCGCCCTCACACGTACGCTCCCCCTAAAGCGTTGTCGTAACCTCACCTGGACCCTAAACCGTCCCCGACCCCTAAACCTAACCCTAGCCCAAATCCTAACCCTAACCCTTCCCCGAAGCCTGGCCCTCACCCGTGCCCTAATCCTAACCCGTACGCTGACACTAACCCGCGCCCTCACACGTACGCTCCACCGAAATCGTTGTCGTGCCCTCACCTGGATTCTTATCCGTTCCCGTCCCCTAACCCTAACCCTAGCCGGAACCCTAACCCTAACCATTCCCCGAAGCCTGACCCTCACCCGTCCCCTAATCCTAACCCGTACGCTGACACTAACCCGCGCCCTCACACGTACGGTCCCCCTAAAGCGTTGTCGTGCCCTCACCTGGACCCTAAACCGTCCCCGTCCCCTAACCCTAACCCTAGCCCGAACCCTAACCCTAACACTTCCCCGAAGCCTGACCCTCACCCGTCCCCTAATCCTAACCCGTACGCCGACACTAACCCGCGCCCTCACACGAACGCTCCCCCTAAAGCGTTGTCGTACCCTCACCTGGACCCTAAACCGTCCCCGAACCCTAAACTTAGCCTGAACCCTAACACTAACCCTTCCCCGAAGCCTGACCCTCACCCTTCCCCTAATCGTAACCGGTACGCTGACACTAACCCGCGCCCTCACACGTACGCTCCCCCTAAAGCGTTGTCGTACCCTCACCTGGACCCTAAACCGTCCCCGTCCCCTAACCCTAACCCTAGCCCGAACCCTAACCTTAACCCTTCCGCGAATCCTGACCCTCACCCGTCCCCTAATCCTAACCTGTACGCTGACACGAACCCGCGCCCTCACACGTACGCTCCCCCTAAAGCGTTGTCGTACCCTCACCTGGACCCTAAACCGTCCCCGTCCCCTAACCCTAACCCTAGCCCGAACCCTAACCCTAACCCTTCCCCGAAGCCTGACCCTCACCGTCTCCTAATCTTAACCCGTACGCTGACACTAACCCGCGCCCTCACACGTACGCTCCCCCTAAAGCGTTGTCGTGCCCTCACCTGGACCCTAAACCGTCCCCGTCCCATAACCCTAACCCTAGCCCGAACTCTAACCCTAACCCTTCCCCGAAGCCTGACCCTCACGCGTCCCCTAATCCTAACCCGTACGCTGACACTAACCCGCGCCCTCACACGTACGCTCCCCCTAAAGCGTTGTCGTACCGTCACCTGGACCCTAAACCGTCCCCGTCCCCTAACCCTAACCCTAGCCCGAACCCTAACCCTAACCCTTCCCCGAAGCCTGACCCTCACCCGTCCCCTAATCCTAACCCGTACGCTGACACTAACCCGCGCCCTCACACGTACGCTCCCCCTAAAGCGTTGTCGTGCCCTCACCTGGACCCTAAACCGTCACCGTCCCCTAACCCTAACCCTAGCCCGAACCCTAACCCTAACCCTTCCCCGAAGCCTGACCCTCACCCGTCCCCTAATCCTAACCCGTACGCTGACACTAACCCGCGCCCTCACACGTACGCTCCCCCTAAAGCGTTGTCGTACCCTCACCTGGACCCTAAACCGTCCCCGTCCCCTAACCCTAACCCTAGCCCGAACCCTAACCTTAACCCTTCCCCGAAGCCTGACCCTCACCCGTCCCCTAATCCTAACCTGTACGCTGACACGAACCCGCGCCCTCACACGTACGCTCCCCCTAAAGCGTTGTCGTACCCTCACCTGGACCCTAAACCGTCCCCGTCCCCTAACCCTAACCCTAGCTCGAACCCTAACCCTAACCCTTCCCCGAAGCCTGACCCTCACCGTCCCCTAATCTTTACCCGTACGCTGACACTAACCCGCGCCCTCACACGTACGCTCCCCCTAAAGCGTTGTCGTACCCTCACCTGGACCCTAAACCGTCCCCGTCCCCTAACCCTAACCCTAGCCCGAACCCTAACCCTAACCCTTCCCCGAAGCCTGACACTCACCCGTCCCCTAATCCTAACCCGTACGCTGACACTAACCCGCGCCCTCACACGTACGCTCCCCCTAAAGCGTTGTCATGCCCTCACCTGGACCCTAAACCGTCCCCGTCCACTAACCCTAACCCTAGCCCGAACCCTAACCCTAACCCTTCCCCGAAGCCTGACCCTCACCCGTCCCCTAATCCTAATTCGTACGCTGACACTAACCCGCGCCCTCACATGTATGCTCCCCCTAAAGCGTTGTCCTGCCCTCACCTGGACCCTAAACCGTCCCCTTCCCCTAACCCTAACCCTAGCCCGAACCCTAACCCTAACCCTTCCCCGAAGCCTGACCCTCACCGTCTCCTAATCTTAACCCGTACGCTGACACTAACCCGCGCCCTCACACGTACGCTCCCCCTAAAGCGTTGTCGTGCCCTCACCTGGACCCTAAACCGTCCCCGTCCCATAACCCTAACCCTAGCCCGAACTCTAACCCTAACCCTTCCCCGAAGCCTGACCCTCACGCGTCCCCTAATCCTAACCCGTACGCTGACACTAACCCGCGCCCTCACACGTACGCTCCCCCTAAAGCGTTGTCGTACCCTCACCTGGACCCTGAACCGTCCCCGTCCCCTAACCCTAACCCTAGCCCGAACCCTAACCCTAACCCTTCCCCGAAGCCTGACCCTCACCCGTCCCCTAATCCTAACCCGTACGCTGACACTAACCCGCGCCCTCACACGTACGCTCCCCCTAAAGCGTTGTCGTGCCCTCACCTGGACCCTAAACCGTCACCGTCCCCTAACCCTAACCCTAGCCCGAACCCTAACCCTAACCCTTCCCCGAAGCCTGACCCTCACCCGTCCCCTAATCCTAACCCGTACGCTGACACTAACCCGCGCCCTCACACGTACGCTCCCCCTAAAGCGTTGTCGTACCCTCACCTGGACCCTAAACCGTCCCCCTCCCCTAACCCTAACCCTAGCCCGAACCCTAACCTTAACCCTTCCCCGAAGCCTGACCCTCACCCGTCCCCTAATCCTAACCTGTACGCTGACACGAACCCGCGCCCTCACACGTACGCTCCCCCTAAAGCGTTGTCGTACCCTCACCTGGACCCTAAACCGTCCCCGTCCCCTAACCCTAACCCTAGCTCGAACCCTAACCCTAACCCTTCCCCGAAGCCTGACCCTCACCGTCCCCTAATCTTTACCCGTACGCTGACACTAACCCGCGCCCTCACACGTACGCTCCCCCTAAAGCGTTGTCGTACCCTCACCTGGACCCTAAACCGTCCCCGTCCCCTAACCCTAACCCTAGCCCGAACCCTAACCCTAACTCTTCCCCGAAGCCTGACACTCACCCGTCCCCTAATCCTAACCCGTACGCTGACACTAACCCGCGCCCTCACACGTACGCTCCCCCTAAAGCGTTGTCATGCCCTCACCTGGACCCTAAACCGTCCCCGTCCACTAACCCTAACCCTAGCCCGAACCCTAACCCTAACCCTTCCCCGAAGCCTGACCCTCACCCGTCCCCTAATCCTAATTCGTACGCTGACACTAACCCGCGCCCTCACATGTATGCTCCCCCTAAAGCGTTGTCCTGCCCTCACCTGGACCCTAAACCGTCCCCTTCCCCTAACCCTAACCCTAGCCCGAACCCTAACCCTAAACCTTCCCCGAAGCCTGACCCTCACCCGTCCCCTAATCCTAACCCGTACGCTGACACTAACCCGCGCCCTCACACGTACGCTCCCCCTAAAGCGTTGTCGTGCCCTCACCTGGACCCTAAACCGTCCCCGTCCCCTAACCCTAACCCTAGCCCGAACCCTAACCCTAACCCTTCCCCGAAGCCTGACCCTCACCCGTCCCCTAATCCTAACCCGTACGCTGACACTAACCCGTGCCCTCACACGTACGCTCCCCCTAAAGCGTTCTCGTACCCTCACCTGGACTGTAAACCGTCCCCGTCCCCTAACTCTAAACCTAGCCCGAACCCTAACCCAAACCCTTCCCCGAAGCCTGACCCTCACCCGTCCCCTAATCCTAACCCGTACGCTGACACTAACCCGCGCCCTCACACGTACGCTCCCCCAAAAGCGTGGTCGTACCCTCACCTGGACCCTAAACCGTCCCCGTCCCCTAACCCTAACCCTAGCCCGAACCCTAACCCTAACCCTTCCCCGAAGCCTGACCCTCACCCGTCCCCTAATCCTAACCCGTACGCTGACACTAACCCATGCCCTCACACGTACGCTCCCCCTAAAGCGTTGTCGTGCCCTCACCTGGACCCTAAACCGTCCCCGTCCCCTAACCCTAACCCTAGCCCGAACCCTAACCCTAACCCTTCCCCGAAGCCTCACCCTCACCGTCCCCTAATCTTAACCCGTACGCTGACACTAACCCGCGCCCTCACACGTACGCTCCCCCTAAAGCGTTGTCGTGCCCTCACCTGGACCCTAAACCGTCCCCGTCCCCTAACCCTAACCCTAGCCCGAACTCTAACCCTAACCCTTCCCCGAAGCCTGACCCTCACGTGTCCCATAATCCTAACCCGTACGCTGACACTAACCCGCGCCCTCACACGTACGCTCCCCCTAAAGCGTTGTCGTACCCTCACCTGGACCCTAAACCGTCCCCGTCCCCTAACCCTAACCCTAGCCCGAACCCTAACCCTAACCCTTCCCCGAAGCCTGACCCTCACCCGTCCCCTAATCCTAACCCGTACGCTGACACTAACCCGCGCCCTCACACGTACGCTCCCCCTAAAGCGTTGTCGTACCCTCACCTGGACCCTAAACCGTCCCCGTCCCCTAACCCTAACCCTAGCCCGAACCCTAACTTTAACCCTTCTCCGAAGCCTGACCCTCACCCGTCCCCTAATCCTAACCTGTACGCTGACACGAACCCGCGCCCTCACACGTACGCTCCCCCTAAAGCGTTGTCGTACCCTCACCTGGACCCTAAACCGTCCCCGTCCCCTAACCCTAACCCTAGCCCGAACTCTAACCCTAACCCTTCCCCGAAGCCTGACCCTCACGCATCCCCTAATCCTAACCCGTACGCTGACACGAACCCGCGCCCTCACACGTACGCTCCCCCTAAAGCGTTGTCGTACCCTCACCTGGACCCTAAACCGTCCCCGTCCCCTAACCCTAACCCTAGCCCGAACCCTAACCCTAACCCTTCCGCGAAGCCTAACCCTCACCCGTCCCCTAATCCTAACCCGTACGCTGACACTAACCCGCGCCCTCACACGTACGCTCCCCCTAAAGCGTTGTCGTGCCCTCACCTGGACCCTAAACCGTCACCGTCCCCTAACCCTAACCCTAGCCCGAACCCTAAACCTAACCCTTCCCCGAAGCCTGACCCTCACCCGTCCCCTAATCCTAACCCGTACGCTGACACTATCCCGCGCCCTCACACGTACGCTCCCCCTAAAGCGTTGTCGTACCCTCACCTGGACCCTAAACCGTCCCCGTCCCCTAACCCTAACCCTAGCCCGAACCCTAACCTTAACCCTTCCCCGAAGCCTGACCCTCACCCGTCCCCTAATCCTAACGTGTACGCTGACACGAACCCGCGCCCTCACACGTACGCTCCCCCTAAAGCGTTGTCGTGCCCTCACCTGGAACCTAAACCGTCCCCGTCCGCTAACCCTAACCCTAGCCCGAACCCTAACCCTAACCCTTCCCCTAAGCCTGACCCTCACCCGTCCCCTAATCCTAATTCGTACGCTGACACTAACCCGCGCCCTCACATGTATGCTCCCACTAAAGCGTTGTCCTGCCCTCACCTGGACCCTAAACCGTCCCCGTCCGCTAACCCTAACCCTAGCCCAAACCCTAACCCTAAACCTTCCCCGAAGCCTGACCCTCACCCGTCCCCTAATCCTAACCCGTACGCTGACACTAACCCACGCCCTCACACGTACGCTCCCCCTAAAGCGTTGTCGTGCCCTCACCTGGACCCTAAACCGTCCCCGTCCCCTAACCCTAACCCTAGCTCGAACTCTAACCCTAACCCTTCCCCGAAGCGTGACCCTCACGCGTCCCCTAATCCTAACCCGTACGCAGACACTAACCCGCGCCCTCACACGTACGCTCCCCCTAAAGCGTTGTCGTACCCTCACCTGGACCCTAAACCGTCCCCGTCCCCTAACCCTAACCTTAGCCCGAGCCCTAACCCTAACCCTTCCCCGAAGCCTGACCCTCACCCGTCCCCTAATCCTAACCCGTACGCTGACACTAACCCGCGCCCTCACACGTACGCTCCCCCTAAAGCGTTGTCGTGCCCTCACCTGGACCCTAAACCGTCCCCGTCCCCTAACCCTAACCCTAGCCCGAACCCTAACCCTAACCCTTCCCCGAAGCCTGACCCTCACCCGTCCCCTAATCCTAACCCGTACGCTGACACTAACCCGTGCCCTCACACGTACGCTCCCCCTAAAGCGTTGCGTACCCTCACCTGGACCCTAAACCGTCCCCGTCCCCTAACCCTAACCCTAGCCCGAACCCTAACCTTAACCCTTCCCCTAAGCCTGACCCTCACCCGTCCCCTAATCCTAACCTGTACGCTGACACGAACCCGCGCCCTCACACGTACGCTCCCCCTAAAGCGTTGTCGTGCCCTCACCTGGACCCTAAACCGTCCCCGTCCGCTAACCCTAACCCTAGCCCGAACCCTAACCCTAACCCTTCCCCGAAGCCTGACCCTCACCCGTCCCCTAATCCTAATTCGTATGCTGACAATAACCCGCGCCCTCACATGTATGCTCCCCCTAAAGCGTTGTCCTGCCCTCACCTGGACCCTAAACCGTCCCCTTCCCCTAACCCTAACCCTAGCCCGAACCCTAACCCTAACACTTCCCCGAAGCCTGACCCTCACCCGTCCCCTAATCCTAACCCGTACGCTGACACTAACCCGCGCCCTCACACGTACGCTCCCCCTAAAGCGTTGTCGTGCCCTCACCTGGAACCTAAACCGTCCCCGTCCCCTAACCCTAACCCTAGCCCGAACCCTAACCCTAAACCTTCCCCGAAGCCTGACCCTCACCCGTCCCCTAATCCTAACCCGTACGCTGACACTAACCCGCACCCTCACACGTACGCTCCCCCTAAAGCGTTGTCGTGCCCTCACCTGGACCCTAAACCGTCCCCGTCCGCTAACCCTAACCCTAGCCCGAACCCTAACCCTAAGCCTTCCCCGAAGCCTGACCCTCACCCGTCCCCTAATCCTAACCCGTACGCTGACACTAACCCACGCCCTCACACGTACGCTCCCCCTAAAGCGTTGTCGTGCCCTCACCTGGACCCTAAACCATCCCCGTCCCCTAACCCTAACCCTAGCCCGAACCCTAACCCTAAACCTTCCCCGAAGCCTGACCCTCACCCGTCCCCTAATCCTAAACCGTACTTAGACACTAACCCGCGCCCTCACACGTACGCTCCCCCTAAAGCGTTGTCGTGCCCTCACCTGGACCCTAAACCGTCCCCGTCCCCTAACCCTAACCCTAGCCCGAACCCTAAACCTAACCCTTCCCCGAAACCTGACCCTCACTCGTCCCCTAATCCTAACCCGTACGCTGACACTAACCCGCGCCCTCACACGTACGCTCCCCCTAAAGCGTTGTCGTACCCTCACCTGGATCCTAAACCGTCCCCGTCCCCGAACCCTAACCCTAGCCCGAACCCTAACCCTAACGCTTCCCCGAAGCCTGACCCTCACCCGTCCCCTAATCCTAACCCGTACGCTGTCACTAACCCGCGCCCTCACACGTACGCTCCTCCTAAAGCGTTGTCGTACCCTCACCTGGACCCTAAACCGTCCCCATCCCCTAACCCTAACCCTAGCCCGAACCCTAACCCTAACCCTTCCCCGAAGCCTGACCCTCACCGTCCCCTAATCTTAACCCGTACGCTGACACTAAACCTCGCCCTCACACGTACGCTCCCCCTAAAGCGTTGTCGTACCGTCACCTGGACCCTAAACCGTCCCCGTCCCCTAACCCTAACCCTAGCCCGAACCCTAAACCTAACCCTTCCCCGAAGCCTGACCCTCACCGTCCCCTAATCTTAACCCGTACGCTGACACCAACCCTCGCCCTCACACGTACGCTCCCCCTAAAGCGTTGTCGTACCCTCACCTGGACCCTAAACCGTCCCCGTCCCCTAACCCTAACCCTAGCCCGAACCCTAACCCTAACCCTTCCCCGAAGCCTGACCCTCACCCGTCCCCTAATCCTAACCCGTACGCTGACACTAACCCGCGCCCTCACACGTACGCTCCCCCTAAAGCGTTGTCATGCCCTCACCTGGACCCTAAACCGTCCCCGTCCGCTAACCCTAACCCTAGCCCGAACCCTAACACTAACGCTTCCCCGAAGCCTGACCCTCACCCGTCCCCTAATCCTAATTCGTACGGTGACACTAACCCGCGCCCTCACATGTATGCTCCCCCTAAAGCGTTGTCCTGCCCTCACCTGGACCCTAAACCGTCCCCTTCCCCTAACCCTAACCCTAGCCCGAACCCTAACCCTAAACCTTCCCCGAAGCCTGACCCTCACCCGTCCCCTAATCCTAACCCGTACGCTGACACTAACCCGCGCCCTCACACGTACGCTCCCCCTAAAGCGTTGTCGTGCCCTCACCTGGACCCTAAACCGTCCCCGTCCCCTAACCCTAACCCTAGCCCGAACCCTAACCCTAAACCTTCCCCGAAGCCTGACACTCACCCGTCCCCTAATCCTAACCCGTACGCTGACACTAACCCGCGCCCTCACACGTACGCTCCCCCTAAAGCGTTGTCGTGCCCTCACCTGGACCCTAAACCGTCCCCGTCCCCTAACCCTAACCCTAGCCCGAACCCTAACCGTAACCCTTCCCCGAAGCCTGACCCTCACCCGTCCCATAATCCTAACCCGTACGCTGACACTAACCCATGCCCTCACACGTACGCTCCCCCTAAAGCGTTCTCGTACCCTCACCTGGACCCTAAACCG